>NC_080788.1:66173167-66473167 GCF_028018385.1 Neofelis nebulosa | reverse complement strand
CTCTGAGCCTAGGGATCATTCAAGATTCCACGCCTTCAGTCCTTTCCCCTTGGCTTGGATTGTCCTTTCTCTTCATTTTTACTCCCCCTCCTTCCCAGTCTTGCCAAGGCAAACTCCTAGTCAGCCTCCACAACCCAATGAAAAAGGAACCTCTTTTGCAAAGCTTTCTCCAGTTCCCAAGACAGAGTTAGTACACTATGCTTTCTACTTCTTCAACGGTTTGTTCTTGTCTGTTATATACACTTTGTCTTTTGCAATTTATCTTTTTACTCATTTCTCTGTCCTCCTTGACTGTGAACTTTCCCAAGGCAGGGGCTGTGTCATTTCTGATGCCCAAGCCCCGACACGGAGTAAACACTCAAATGTTACTGGAACGGACACATGGGTAGCAAGATCCTTGAGACATCTTATTAGGACCCGATGAGAATGTAACCTTTGAGGAAACTATCCATGAAGGAGATCCCTTGGCTCAGGTAACTTGTTCTAGGAGCCGCCATGCCTTGGGCTCCATTGTTCCCTGTGAGCACTGGCTATCATGGTATCGTGCCCAGTGTTCTACTGTTTGCATACGTGTGTGGTCCTCCTCAGAGATGCTCCTTACATGTCTGAGACATGCGTCAGCTACTATTTATGAAAACTCCATCTCACACTTGCCCTATTCCAAACGGGAAGAGGGAGTGCTGGGAGATAGCGGGCTGTGCACTGCCCAGGCTGTTCAGATTACTCAGAACGTTACCGCTAAAGATGAAGTATTAGGTAGCTGTGGAACTGTAACACACAGTACTTTGTGAACCCATTCCCTATTGTCATTTCTTTATTTTTTTTCAATATAATACTTTGGATTATATAATACTTTTTTTCAATATAATACTTCTATTTTTTCAATATAATACTTTGGAAACAGGATTAAAATATTCGGAGAGGCACAAAGTTATTTTCTTTTGGGGACTACCTTCCAGGAGTTTAATTTAGAACATCCCACTGAGAAACCTGCATCAGGGTTTCAAATGAGAAGAAGAAGAAGAAGAAGAAGAAGAAGAAGAAGAAGAAGAAGAAGAAGAAAGAGAAGAAGAAGAAAGAGAAGAAGAAGAAAGAGAAGAAGAAGAAAGAGAAGAAGAAGAAGAAGAAGAAGAAGAAGAAGAAGAAGAAGAAGAAGAAGAAGAAGAAGAAGAAAGAGAAGGAGGAGGAGGAGGAGGAGGAAGAAAAGCTGCCTTTGCCTAGTTCTGTTTTCGATGAAAGCCCTGCAAACCTCGCTTTCCAAGAATCATCCACAAAGTCAATCTTTTCGCACATGCCATTTACCTTTTTTCACGTCAGATCAGGTTGGGGGAAGGGAAAGCTGAAGACCAAGAAATGTGGGGAGGGTAAGGGGCCAGAGGTGGGGTGAGGGGCCAGCAGTGAGACCTGCTAATTACTGATCTCTTTTACTCTCCTGCTGTGCTTAACTGTCTGGACACGTTAAAGTGAAATTTTTCTGTGATTTTTCAAGTGACTAGTTCATGGCCCACTAGCATGGAGGGAAGCAGAAGAGATGAAATGCTTTCGTTTACATGCAACATTTACTAACTGTGTGGGTTTCCGACATTAAAGAGAGGACAGTGACCCAGGCCACCTTTTTCACACTCAAAAGAGCACTGAAAAAACAAGTCTTCATCGGCTTACCTCAGGCTTCCCTGGTCCTGAACACCCTCCCCCCGGGGTTGGAGCAGAAAGGGGAAAACAGAGGGGATTTTATGCTCCTTTCTCTTCAACTTTTCAGGCGGTATAAGCAGCATTTAGCAAATTCAGCCCCAAATGGCTCCAAATGCTCAGAGCTGCAGGGGCTCCTTCTTTGTTATCCTCCCTCTATTTACACAGGATTTATGCAAGCTCTCCACTGAAGAGACCTAAAGCACTTCCATTCTCACCGGCTCTCCCCCGCTTGTGGCCTGGCGGCGGCTTCACCCAGGCCTGCCCCGGGGGATTTCTGTACCCTGGAGAAGACCACAAACTGCTCCCTAACTGGGTGATCCGGAGCCGACCGACCGGGTGGTGGGGGCAGCTGCGGTGCGGGGGCCTGTGAACAGGAGCTCACCTTCCAGCAGAGGACCGAAAACCCAGCCAAGGCTGTGCAAACGCGTGTCCAGAGACAAACAACATGCACTTTAAAATATGCGTCTATACGATATAATGCAAAGTGGTGGGTGAAAAAAAAAAATTCAGACTGCAGCTTGGATGAAAACCACTTCACCCACTGGTTGGAAAAATAAAGTGTAAAAACAGACAGATGGACACATATGTAAATGTGGCTGTGTTTTAGGCTTTAGCTGGCAACGTGAGTGTCGTAGTATAGTTTTGCACGCCTGTATTTTCCATATCATGTTGAATCCTGTTAACTGTTGAACAGAAACATCCTCATACTGGTCCTTGACCAAATCAGTCCCCTCAATTTACCCGTCAGGAGCCATAAAATGGCTTTGTTTATTGACTGGAACCCTCTAATCCTTGAGAGAGCATAAGTGAAAGAAAGCTTCCAATAGTCTTTGCCTATGCTTCACTTAAGTTGGTTCCCCTCGTTCGAAATATGTAACTTCACTTGAAATTTTTTGAAATGTTTCAAGAAAGGACATTTATTCTCCTAACTTTCCACAGAATTCTCTAAAGGATATTGACTGAACCCAGTAAGAAAGTACATTCCTTTGCCATTATAATTCAGCAGATTGCTTAATCTCTGCGGCAGAGCATACACGAATGTACTTTTTACTCAGTTACCGGACAAGCACATATAAAAATACAGAGTAGGTTCTGAAGTTATTCACAGTACATCGTAATAAAGCTCTTCTGGGCACTCGAATGATTCATTTTTAGTGATCTCTCCAATGCCCTTTCCCACAGTGAACACTCAGATTTTATTAAGGTGGAAAGCAGGGACAAATGTCCACTCGAGTCCCAGCTCTCAAATTTGAGTCTCCTTGCACTACACTACCTACAGCTAAAGCTTTTCTAATGTTGTGTTCACCTCCCTGGAGTGGTGTTTCAGCTAACAGAGTCCACAATCTTTCAGCCCTGAACACACAAGGCTGCCATCTTCAAGTCATCCTGGGAATGTGCCAGATACGATCATCTCCCTCCTGCCGTACAAAGAAGCAGAAAGAGAGACCAAGAGAAGACCAAGCTGATCATGTTACCAAGAGCCCAGAATGCGCCTCTCAGAAGGTTAATCTTCGAACCAGTAAATGTTATAATTAGGAGCCTTGAAGTCGGGCTGAGGCTGGCCATTGAAAGAGAGACCCTAAAAGAGAAAGTATGAACGGAACACATTTCTTTCACCTAACGGTTGACACAAAGGTCATGATTTTTATGGGAAATGGCACAAAAATGAGTTGTTATGATATACGAGTCCCTTTCCCACATCTCCTACAAAAGAAAAAGGGTGTCTGGGGAGAGATGTCTTCCCAATTTCACTTAGCTATGTTTCAGTACAAATTGTGAAAATTATGCAAATAGCTATTTTGGCACCTTTGCTAGAGGAAAACATTATTAAATTATGCTCTAAGTATTTTGTCTGCGTTAGCAATTACTCTCATGTAACTGTAAATATAAATAGCTGTTATTCTGTTTAAATTTTTAATCATGCAAAATATTGTCACACAAAATGTCCTTCTGTTGCAGTCTAACTGGGATTTTCTTTTTTAAAATATCCATATTTAACTGAAGTGGACTATTTTTAGCATTGTAAAGTGTTTTCGTAAAGATAGCTGGCTAACATCTCTGAATCAACAGGTCTTTCAAGGAAGGATATGGCCTTTGTATTTGCGAGAAGAATTTCCTACCAAAGGCCTTTTATGTAAAACACACGTTCAACATTTTATACTAAAACTAGAATATAGTTAGTCTGCTTCCAAGGATGTATGGACCACATCAAGCCTGTATTTTCAGTACATGCTGCTAATATTCTCATCTTACCATTAACTGTAGGATCTTATCTCTAATGGTCTCTTTTAGCATACTTTAATATGAACTGAAATGTTAAATATCAACCAGTAATAAAATCTGGTAGGAGGAATAACAAAAAACATAATTTTATGTGGCAGAAGTGATTTCATTCAATTTTTAGGATCCGTACGCCAATATCTCATTTGCTGTCCAAAAGAAAAATAGGGACAATGCGTTTTTCTGATGTCAAACAGTTGATCAATTTGAATTCTTACTCTGCTATCTCTCTGTGAATTTCTATCAGCAGACACTATTTTCAAACAGCCGGACAACCAAAACAAAAAGACTGATTATTTCCCACTTTCGTGATTATTATAAAATGAAAACAATAGAATATTTTAATAAAAGTGCAACTTTGTAACTGATACTGTTAATGCAAAAAGAAATTCTTTACCTTAAGAGAAAAGAGAGCCATCTAGGTAATAATAGCAGTAATAATAATAATGCTCGCTGAGACAACTAGATTCAGATACCTATCAACACTCCCTCTGGGATATTTTTAGGAAGCTAGTCATAGCTACGTATAGAAAAAAGAACAAGAGTACCTATGAAGTTGATAGCTGGCGTTAGGTGAATACTTTTCAAATCATCAACACATCAGAATTGGAGAATATTTGTTAATTATTTTAAAACTGCATTTTGATTTTTCAAAGAATATTTTCACACATCTTTGGATTTTTGCTTAAGAAGTTTATAAACTAAATTACTAACATTTAAAAAGTAGCTCCTGTCCATTTAGGCATTCCACTTATTTTGATTTGATGGTTTTAAATAAATCTATTACTATGATTTGAGAACAAGCAGATATGTTTTTGTAATGTAGGGCAGGGATCTACCACATATATGTAATAGCCCTAAGGGAAATAAATAATATGCCTGCTTAATAAAAATAATCTAAAATAGTATGAATTGATTATTTTTCATATAGCCTATGTACCAAAGAACTACAGACACAGGGTCCTTTAAAAGTGTACTAAAATAAAATAAAATAAAATAAAATAAAATAAAAATCTTTTTGAAGTAGGCTCCACACCCAATGTGGGGCTTGAACTCATGACTCTGAGATTAAAAGTCACATGCTCTACCAACTGAGCCAGCCATGCGCCCCTAAAAGTATACTTTGAATGGAGAATGACTGCTACCGGGTATGGGGTTTCTTCAAGGGTGATAAAAATGTTCTAAAATTGGTCATGGTGATATTTGCACAGCTCTATGAATGTAAATTATATAGTACATGAATTATATCTCAATAAAGGTCTTTTTTAAAAAGAACACATTTTTACCCCCTTATACAAAAAAAGCATGCTGCAAAAGATATAAAATCCTCGCAGCAGAGTTTTGAAGGTGTCATATATGTTTCTGAATTACTTTAAAACAATGTGATTTTAAGGCTACTTACTGATGTCTTCTCAGCACCTTGCACGTGGACAAATGTATGTACTCAAAGACACTCGGGGTGAATTTTATACTGTTTATGTTTCAAAGATATCCTTTAATGGAAAGTCAATTGATCTTGTTTTGTAATTTTAAAAAAATTAAGTTTTATGTATTTTGAGAGAGAGGGAGGGAGGGAGGGAGGGAGACAGGGAGGGAGAAAGAAAGAGAGTGCACATGCACAAGCAGGAGGGGGGCAGAGAGACAGAATCCCAAGCAGACTCCACACTGTGAGCACAAAGCCTGATGTGGGGCTCAATCCCACGAACCCTGAGATCATCTCATGAGCTGAAATCAAGAGTCAGACGTTTAACTGATTGAGCCACCTAGGTGCCCTAGAAAGTAGATTGATATTTATACTGAAACTAACTCTCTATACTGAAATTAACTACTCTCAATCCATTGCATTATAGCACAACCCTAGCTCAAATTATTTACCTCTTTCAAGGCTTACTTTAAGTACCAGCATAACTCCAGATGACTTACGCACATATACACCATTCCTACATTTCTTTCACATTTGTTCTACATAAACTTCTTCAAGTCAGGAAACCACATTTTTTAGTTTTTTCATATTATTCTTAGAACTTGGGAGTATGGTACGTGTCTAACCTTTTATTGAATGAATGGATGGATGCCTTTCCAATCCCTCGGAATATGCTGTATTCTTTGTAAGTTTGTATCTAAAACTTGGAAATAGAAACTATGTAGCATACTGGTCTCTAAGAGTTGAAAACTGCCCATAGAGTTGATGTTTCATAAATTTCTTCTCTTTTTTAAAAAAATCTTTTTAATTTCCTTTTTTTGTTGTTTTTAAGTAATCTCTACACCCAACATGAGGCTCGAACTCATGACCCTGAGTTCAAGAGTCACATGCTCTACTGACTGAGCCGGCCAGGTGCCCTGATGTTTTATAAATTTCAAAGGCACTAACTTGTAAGAAATGCTGTCTGGAAGAAGGAACTTTACTGAAATAGACAATTAACATCAGAGGTAACCCACATTTGGAAAAGTAACGCACACACCTGGTTCACCTTTCCTTTTCTGAATTTCTGACTTTGTTCTATTTCCTTGGGCAGCTGTACTATTTTGTGTGTACATTAGATGCTCATATCCGACATATTCCTCATCCCTCTACTCTGTCCCTCTTCCCCTCCCTGTATAACCACAGAGACACATGTCCTTGGGGAAAAGTGGTGACGTGATCAAAGAAGCGTGAGTTGGGGAGTAACAACAAAGATTTTGTATTGAATTTTCAAATCTATTTCTTACAGGTTGAATGTGATCTTGGTCAAGACATTAACCTTCTGAACCTCAGTTTTCCTCATCAACGAAATGGGAAGAATTACACATACTCAATAGGTTAATTGTGAAAATTAAATAATAAGTAATAGTTATTTATTAACTCTCTACCTCGTACCACATGCTTTACTCTTACCGACAAGCTTAGAAACTTTTTTTTTTCAACGTTTTTTATTTATTTTGGGGACAGAGAGAGACAGAGCATGAACGGGGGAGGGGCAGAGAGAGAGGGAGACACAGAATCGGAAACAGGCTCCAGGCTCCGAGCCATCAGCCCAGAGCCTGACGTGGGGCTCGAACTCACGGACCGTGAGATCTTGACCTGGCTGAAGTCGGACGCTTAACCGACTGCGCCACCCAGGCGCCCCCAGCTTAGAAACTTTATACATGACATCTAGCCTCACACAGTACCTCATATGTTCAAGGAGCATCAACAAGTGTTAGTTATTTCTTAAAGTGAACTAGTATGAAAGGACAAACAAAATGTGGTATATCCATAAACTGAAATACTACTCAGCAATAAAAAAGAACAAACGACTGATACACACAACCTGTTACATCACATTACGAGTCATTAAGCCAAATGGACGGAGCCAAACAAGAAACCACATGCTGTTTAATTCCAAATGTACTAGGTTCTAGAAAATGCTAACTAATACAACAAAAGCAGATCAGGGGTGGCCTGAGGACAGGTACAGAGGGAGGGATGGATGAAAAAGGAGTACAGGTAAACTTTCAGGTGGTGATGGAAATGTATAGTATCTTGATTATAATAAGTGCTAGTCTCATGAATGCATACAACTGTCAAGACTTGAAATTGTATACTTTAAATGAGTGAAGTTTTAATATGAAAATTATACCTCAATAAAGTTGACAAAAATAATGTGAGGCAGATTATAGTTAAATCGCCATAAACCTGTTATTTGGCAGAGAACGGATTTTAGTGGAAAGCACAGCATGCAATATATAGAGATGGGAGTGAGGATCCTCCCTGTTACTGCAATAAGATGCTGAATGGGTGAAATGATTTAGGGCAGCACTTGAAAGATGCTGTTGAGAGAAGCTCAACATGATATTTATAAACCTATAGATTTATACTATTTTTGTAAAACTTCATGAAGATGTAAAGCAGATGGTCAAAATGCACTTTGTAGATTTTATTCAAAAATATTTTTCTCCAGGGGCACCTGGGTGGCTTAGTCAGTTAAGCATATGACTCTTGATTTTGGCTCAAGTCATGGTTTGAGCCATGGTTTGATCTCATGGTTTGTGGGCTCGAGTCCCATGTCGGGCTCTGTGCTGGCAGCAAGGAGCCTGCTTGGGATTCTCTCTCCCTCTCTCTGCCCCTCCTGCATGTGCACGTGCACCCTATCTCAATATAATTAAACTTTAAAAAAATATATATTTATCCATTGGCCAAATCTCTTTATGGGAAATACTGTTAAAAAACTATTCAAGTTTCAAAAAAAAAGAAGTACCAATAATAATCCAAAAGGTAATAGAAATAATTATTATTAAGCTACTTTTAAAAACTCTTTTGGGGAATACAGTATTAACCCATTCCTCCTCATTTCAAGAAGGTCTCACACTGGAGATCTTAGTCAATCTCGGATGAAAATGACACCACTCATGAGAGACTCTGAGCACCCTTACAATTAAAAGTGAATGGGAAATACAGAATTAATATTAATCCTTGCCAGACAGCTGCATACCTTGAGATAATCCCTGAACCCCTCATACAAATGGAGAAAGGAAGTAACATTTGGAGAACACCTAGTACGTGCCAGGTACACTAAGTATCACCACATCCATACGACAGTTCAGAGTTCAGTATTTTAATTATTATTTTCTGAAAGTGATGCCAGACAGGATAAGAAACTTGCCTAAAGTCACATGGTTAGTCAGTAACAGAACTGGATCTTCAGCTAAAGTCTATGGGCTATACTTTTTCTTTTTTTAAAATCTATTTATTTATCTTGAGAGAAAGTGTGCATTTGGAAATGTGGGTGCGCAGGCAGGGAAGGGGCAGAGAGAGAGAGAGAGAGAGAGAGAGAGAGAGAGAGAGAGAGAGAGAGAGAAGCCCAAGCAGGCTCCAGGCTGTCAGTGTGGAACCCGACCTGGGGCTCAATCCCACAATCCCACGAACCATGAGATCACAACCTGAGCTGAAATCAACAGTCATACATTTAACTGAAGGAACCCCCCGCCCCCCGGGTGCCCCAATGAACTATACTTTCATAGTTTCTTTTCCCATATGGAATAGAATTCATATTTTTACAAAGTAGAATGTGGGGGGGGGGGGGGGACAGTGTCTTACGGCTTTGCCCCTGGGTAAGTGGTGCTTACTAATGCCTGACCACGGCCAAGTGACTCATGTGAATTTTGAGATAAGTGGTATTTGGTTCATATCAGATAACCAAAAAGAGTTAGTTTCATTACATTCTTACTTTTTCCTTCCTTCTTTCATTTCTTTTTAATGACTCATTCACATGAAAATAAAATATGAAAGTACAGTCACCACTGGCTGAAAAACACGTTTGCTTAAGCAAAGTAATTTCTCCCTCAGCCTTCCAGAACTCATACTTCAAAATGGCACAAAAGCCAAAGGCCACATTTGCCACCACAGGGGAAATACTACCACACCTGACTGGCATCATCTAATCCCAGCAAGGCAAGGAGCTGTAAACCACACAACTGTTAGTTTACCATTGTACCCGCAACCCCCCATGCTCTGTCATAAAGACAGACCACTCAACTGGAGGGGCACCCATGTGAACTTTATTATTTTCACTGGTAAAGATCATTGTTTAAGAGGAAGAGTTGCTCAACCGTTTCCCAGGAAGAAAAGGCAAGGGTCTGCCCTCTCACTAGGTTTATGCATATACCTGTGCAAGCCAGCCTATGAGAGAACTGGCCTCTTTGCTCTCAGACCAGATCTCAGAGCCGCCAATCAAAGAGCAGTCCCACCTTAATATGCTGATGCAGCGGATTTCCGGATCTTGATCACACTAGGCTAGGGAGTCATTCTTCTCCGTGATAAAGGCGGTGAACGCACTCTTGAGAAGATAACAAATTAAAAACCAGCTGACTCGACACCTTTTGAGTGAGGAATTCACTGCTGACCCAGTACAACACAATTTCTATCAGCAGTCAGTAATCACTGAAGAGGTGACCGACTTCATTTCATAATTGTAAAACTATTCCTAACAGAGGGTCTGAGCATCGCTAAATGTCCGACTTACATCACGCAGATCTACAAAAATTGGTAAGGACTTCCTCAACTATCTCTACCCTGAGTGTTACTTTATATTAAAATTTGAAGATTCTAAAGCAAATGAGAAATTCTCAAAAGTAGTGTATTATTTAAATGACCAGAAATAGGAAAAGAACTATATAACTTATAGGATTGTTCTATTTTGAAAATATATCTTATATCCATAGAACTCCCACTAAAAAGTAGTTTTTCTATAGTTAGTGTAATATTCTGGTAGAAAGTAAAGCTGACACCCTCTATACATCATCCACAAATACTAAAAAAAATACCTACTAGTAGCTGTGAGACTTGTGTCCTAAAATTAGAAATGTGTGATCTTCGATAAAAATATCTTGTATTTACATTAGGGTTTTTCAGCTTTCAAATTACTTTTTCTAACTTTTGATCACCGTAACAAAATATAAAGGGTATATATACTATTATTCCCATTTAACAGATAAACCAAGTATGGTTAATAACATTTTGCTAATTCCTTGCTTTACCTAAAGTACTTTGCATTACTTAAGGCCTAGGAATATTCGGTTGAACCACCTGAAATTGCTAATATTTACCATTTTTAACCTACCAAAATGGCAATTTCATAAAGCAATATTCCCAATTTTACTGTCAATCCTAACTTGGTTCTTTTGTTTTTTCTAGTTTTCAATTTGTTTTCAGCAATATGCCTCACTTGTACAAATCCCTCCAATTATTTTTGTCTTTTCATATCAAATAGATAAAAAGGCAAAGTGGAAATAAATACTAACAATGGAAGCCCTAACATATGAGAAGCCAGTAAAGTTATACCTTAAAACGTACCAACAATTAGGATATGGGAGACTGCTGTGTTTTTAAATAGGGACCTGGCCAAAAAGCCCGTTTGTACTGTTCAGAAAAAGGAACTTGTCCTTTTTCTGAGGACAAGAGTACTTGTCCACTCTTATTTCAAACTTCAACAATAGTTGTTAGCATTGAGAAATGATTAAACTATATTTTATGTAGAGACGGTGAAGAAATGTTCACTGTCTTTCCTATAATATCAACTGCAACGTTAATAAAATACAACGTGTCGTGAGCACTTACTCTCTTTCCGACAATCTGCGAAGCACTTTCCATGAATTACCTCACTGAATTCTCAGCATCCTATCCGGGTTGATTTTCCTTTTCCGGATAAAGAAACCGAGGCTTAGACAGGCTGCACGATTTGCCCAAGGTCACGTGAGTGATAAGTGGAAGAGCCGGAGTTCACACCCACGCCCTTCACACGCAACAAGAGGCTGCTTCCCCTGACAGCTATCCCTGGAACTTCCGAGCCCACCTACCCAGAATCTCCTGTCCTCATAAAGCTTCTCCACATTCCTATGCCCTATTGAATCATTCAGTTAGCTAAAATGTTTGTGGTCTATCAAGCTAAGATCGTGGGAAATTAACTTTTTACCGTGGCCGGGAGCGCAACGCGGTCAGGCACTAGGGCCATCCTATCGCCTGGTATTCCCAACGCAGATAGAGCAGCGCCCGCCTCAGCACAGGCACTGAATTAGTGTTTGTTCAAAGGATGACAGGGGGCACCTGCGTGGCTCCAGCGGTTAACCATCCGCCTTGATTTCGGCTCAGGTCACGACCTCTCGGGTTCTCGAGTTAAAGCTCAGCATCTAGTGCGGAGCCTGCTGGGATTCTGTCTCCCTCTCCTTCTGCCCCTCCCTCGCTCTCGCTCACTCTTTCAAAATACACTAATAAACTCTTAAAAAAAAAAACTGAAAGAAAAAAACAAAAAAGGATGACACATAATAATTCTTCCCTGTGTTTTTTGTTTTTTCATTCCGGAAGACTTACCATGGCTTGTCTTCCTTGTGAAAAAGTGGAGAGCTCTTGAACAATCCCGATCTAGACATTACTTGACTTTGGAAACCTTTCACCAGCGGCACTGCCACTAACCACCTTCAACTTTGGGCAAGTGCTAAAATTGATTCATCTCGCTGACAAAAATGTGATAAAAGAACCCCGACCACAGAGGTGGAGAAACCACTCCTTCCCCTGGAACAAATGCTGCTTTCTGATGCCCGTGATTGCTTTTCTTCTCTCGCCAAGGTTCAGTAAGTACTGAGAGCTCAGGCCCAGTGAGTTTGGGTCAGGTTTGTAATGCAACAACTCCGCCCCTTGTGTTTCCAGGACTCACTAATGCCTGCTAGCTCTACAAAAAACCAAATAATAACAATAGTAATAATAATAATTAATAATCATAAAGTATTTGGCCCAACCAGTAATTTAGGTGCTGCAGGAGTCATAAAAACACTATTATCTCCCGTAGTGATTTGCTAGCCTTTCCATACTCCAACCAGCACATTGGGACTTCTAAATTACATACCATAATTGACATAAAATATCTGTCCCATCAGTGAATATCTTTATTAGCATCAAAATCACTCACAACTAGTGTTCCTCAGTGTTATTAAACATAACTTGTTCTAGGTGTTGCTTTACTAATTAGTCAGGATGAGCCCGAGGAAGAAAATCTGGGTCATGTTAAATTAATTGGAATGAGCATGAAAATTAGCAGAGCAAACTGCATCAATTTTCTATAGAGAGTCTTTCTTCATGTTGAGAATAAAAATGGATATTATGAGGCATTAACCAAACTGCCTTCTGTGACTGCCAAGAGGTGTGTTACAGTAGCCCAAAATATCATGCTCGCAGATTTTCAGAAGTTAATGAGACATTTCCAGGAATGGTAAATACATGGTGTTAAAATGGGTGTGCCTCTGATGGGAAAATGCCAAGTCATTTCATGTTTATTCAGGCATAACAAGCTCTTCAAAATGAGCATAATTTAAGAGGTGAATAGTGCAAAGAGGGCTAACATTCAACTAATTTTCCTTCAGAAAGAAAAGATTAAATTGAACAAAAAAAAATGAATTAAGAGGTTTACAAATCAACAAGTCAGCCGCCAGGACGGCAGCCTCTGCTCAGCACAGGCACGGCCGCCCCCGCCGCCACGAAGTTTTCGAGAAATGTCCCGAAGGCAAGGAACAAAGCGAGCAGAACTGATTACTGCCCCGCTCACCGCCTCGCCGTCTCAACTCTGTTTGGCTTCCTAATGAGCTCACTAAAAACCTAATTCATCTCCCATAACCCTCCTCAGCCCTCCTTGAAATCCACCATTATGGAAATTATAGATGAAACATTTCCAGGCTGGGTTCAAACCAGCGTGTCTTCAACAGGCGGGGCCCTGACCCCCACCTGGAACACAATGGAGCAGGTTCGGGCTCCGAACCGCTCCTGCCCTCCTGCCACAGCTCTGGAGAATCAGGAGGCCGGGCAAGGTTAAGGCTCTTTCTCAGGGTGACAATGATTTCCGCCTTCACGCGCTCCCTCCCGTGAATGTGGGAATTTCGTGGGTTCCACAGTACATAAAATACAAATTGTAATGCAGGAGAGGAGAAATGAGTTGTACTCATGACAAATAGCTGAAATAGGTTAATGTGAATTCCCAGCCTGTTCATGAGGAAACTCCCCGGGTTCCTCATTACATAGACTCAAATCCTCACGGCACCTAGCCTGTAACTGGAAGATTACTGAATTGATGGATCCTTAGTTTAAAATGCAGCTGTTTTATTCTGCTTTAGTAATTAATTCTTTTTCCAATACTCTATTGATTAAGCGTAGACCCTGATAAAGTTCAAACTGAGGAGAATCTCTCGTGGCGTCCTTAGTTGCTCAGGAGAGTCAATGAAAACTTCCTACAATTCCACCTGCCTCCTCAGAGTGCTGATCCAATGAACAGAACAGTTTTTTTTCTCATAAATTAGTCAGGCCATGTGGAGCTCTATTAGCTGATCGCTGCTTTTGTCTCTCTACTTGCTGACTTGCTTTTCAGTTTTGCTGGCCTTTGTGCTGTCACACACAAAGTCGGAGTGCAGCTGCTATTCTGAACCCAAACCAAGGTAAAGAACAATTCATACAAACTACATTTTTTTCCCCCATTTTCTACAGCTGCAACTCCCTGAGCTGTACAGGGCTCAATGGGGCCTCCTGGGACCCAACTAGCTCAGAAATCAGTGCTAAAGCATGCAGACATATTGTGGAGCTGGGGGGAAAAAAATAAAATAAAGTAACCTATTTTCTTCAAGGCTTTTGCCAGGCATTTTTGTCCCCCCTCCCCCTCATTCCACCATAGAATTTGTGCTACCCTGTTTCCAGCCACGTTAAGCTCCCTATTTCGTTCTCATAGAGGACATCAAGGAACGTCACAAGACAGGGCAAAGAGAGTAATCGAGAGGCCAAGGTCTATATGCTGTGCCGGTCAGGTGGCATGAGGGAGTTTGGGAACGCCTATTAACCAAACGGGCGTGGAGTGTAACCATATATAAATGGCCATTATAAACACAATGGTATTTAGTAATAAGAGGAATCGCCAACATGGTGCTCCTTTTCAAAGGGTCACATGTACTGGGATCAATGTTGGTGAGTAGAACAAGCGTGATAACAGAAAGTTTCTCAGATTACAGCCCCGCACAATGGATTTTTGTTTCTACGAAGATCGCTGCTACTGAGAATGCTTTCAGAGCAATGGACTCATTCTCTACCTGCCCCGCACCCCCTGCATCCCCACACACTCATCTAGGCCCCCACACCAACGTGCATAGGCTTCATTCCCTGCGTGAAAGCAGGTCAAAGACATATGTTCCAGCCGTGGGCTGGTGGAAAGAACACAGGTGATTTCTCGACACACTTGCAATATACATTTATAGGGGAACTCCTGTTGTTTGCTGCTTTTAACTCTACTTCAGATGGTGTAATAGTAAAGGTCTGGACCAATTTCAGGAGAATCCTTCAAGTTTTTATCATCTAATAGCAAACTCAAAACTAAAACTAAGCTAGGATCCTTCCTGGGAGCTTAGTGGCTGGGACTGTTTTCCATGTTCTCTCGGGGCCTGAGCTGAGAGTACATTCCCCACCTTCACAGCATTCCTTCCTAGGTCAAAAGGTCATCTCTCACAGACGTCTCCAGCAGACACTCGGTTGTCAAAAGGTTGCATCATGTGATCTGGGCAGTCACTGCTAACAAAGCTCTTTCCTCATTGGGAAACAAACTTTGCACATCTAAATAATTTCCAAGTTAAAAACGTGCTTTCCTCCCTCCACCCCTGTTCTTCTCTTCAGTTTCAAAACAATGAGGGCAGCAATGGGCACCAAATTCATCCAGCAAAGGGTTCACAGATCATTTGGGTCAAAATTCCACCACTTTTACTGGCCCATATTATGAGGAAAGATAACTGCCAGGGGTGATGTTGATTTCCTGCATTTAAGAGAAAACAGAGATGTTCCTTTTCCAGGGGATTTCTTTCGAAAGGAAAATACCATTTTTAAAGCAAACACATGTATTTTGAGTGAATAAGAAATAGCGCATAGAGAAATCAATCTAGAAAAACGTCAGAATCCTTTGTAAATTTATATTAAAATGTAAGATGTCTTTTTTCATTAATGTACATTCAGTTACATTCAAATGACCAACAGTGTACATAGTATATGACAAGGTACAAAAACAAAACGTGGGGGTGAGAACTATGTTTTTTTGTTCAACCTTCAGAACTCACGCAAGCCTGAAGTTTGCCATCAACATTATAAATAAAAGGTCTCAGTTACTGGGGAAGCAGGCTTTGCTTTTTTTTTTTTTTTTTCCCTAAATTTCTTGCTGCCTAGATGAATAATATAACGATTTTCTCATTGTCACTGATTGTTACTTAGAGCAGCTTGAAGCTCTCACATGCAATCCAAAATGAGTCATTTATTTCTAGAAGGGAGTCAAACAAGTCTATCAACATTGCTTCTATTTATAAATTACATATTTAAGAGTAAAATAAAGTCATGGCTGAAATGTTACATATGGGAAATAAAGAATTAGAGATAATTTCAAATTATTTGGCCTAGTCCTAAGCAATAAAATCGAAAGACCCTGATAAATTTTTATAAGAACTAAAGAATTGGGGGGCCTGGGTGGCACGGTTGGTTAAACGTCCCATTTCAGCTCAGGTCATGATCTCACAGTTCGTGGGTTCGAACCCCGCGTCAGGCTCTGTGCTGACAGCTCGGAGCCTGGAGCCTGCTTCGGATTCTGTGTCTCCCTCTCTCTCTGCCCCTCCCCCCACTTGCACTCTGTCTCTCTCTGTCTCAAAAATGAAAAAACATTAAAAAAAAAAAAAAAAAAAAACTAAAGTAATCTGTGCACCAAAAGCTTAACTACCCTCAGAAGTGGGATCCAAGTCCTCACATGTCTTTAGGATACTAAAGTTGGCAGATATACAGTATTTTCCTAAATGTACCATCTCTCCTTTGTTGTTTTTAATTATCAAACTTTCCAAAAGTACATTTTTCAAAACTCCTAGTTGGGGCCTTTACATGTCCCCTTTCAGCTGCCTTGGGATAAACGGGAACTGACAAAAATGCATATTCTTGAGAATGTGTGTACTTTTACTTGGTATAATCTACTAACTTTAAAGACCCGAGTTTTATAAGCTTTCCTTAGGGTAGGTATTTCAGTGTTCTAAAAACAGTGTTATGGGCTGTTAAATTAAGCACATGCTCTACATTGACATTTTAGTTCCTGGAAGTTACTGTGTGCCAAAGTTGCCAGTTTAGTATCTGTAACCCTGGAACACGTGCTTTATGCCTTTTTCTTGGGGTGTTTGGAAGGTAACTGAAAATACATCAAACAATTATGACACAGACTTGAACACGAAAAAAATAGATCATGCTGGAGAGGAAACTGGCATCTGAACTTTTTATAGAAGTTTGGGTGGGATCCAATGAAACAAGGTGAATAAAACGAACGTGTTTATGATCTTGTAATGACTTATAAGCTTATCACCATTTCTGGGACTGTATCTGATACTTAGCATTTGACATCAGCTAGAGAATGCAAGGATTCCATACAATTCTAATAACTGCAGTGAATGGCCCTAAAAATAGAAACTTTGGGGCCAGAATCATGTTGTTTTTTTTTTAATGTTTATTCATTTTTGAGAGAGACAGCGAGAGAGCACACAAGACGGGTAGGAACAGAGAGAAAGGGAGAGAAAAAGAATCTTAAGCAGGCTCCACAGCTGTCAGCGCAGGGCCTGCTGCAGGGCTGGAACCCATGAACCGTGAGATCATGACCTGAGGTGAAAGCCAGATTTGGACGCTTAACCGACTGAGCCACCCGGGCACCCCTCAGAATCATGTTTTATCTGCTGAAGGAATCTGGGAAGAAAATAGGTGCCTAATAATGAGTGGCATGAATTTAATTATCATCTGTTTTGAGAGTACCACACAGTTTGCAGTCCTATCAATCGAGAAAGGAAATTAACCAAAGAGTTAAGAATTACCTCCAGAGAATATATGATGCAGTTAATTATTTATTTAAGTTTATTTATTTTTTTTTTTTTGAGAGAGACAGAGGGAGTGCAAGTTGCAGGGGGACAGAAAGAGAGAGAGGGAGAGAAAGAGCATCCCAAGCAATCTCTGTGGTTAGTGTGCAGAGCCCAGCAGGGCTCGAACTCACGAAACCGTGAGATCAAGAGCTGAGCAGAAATCACGAGTCAGCCGCTTAACTGACTGAGCCACCCAGGCACCCCCACAGTTAATAATTGTAAATAGGCATGGTTAGACTTGTGCACAGACATGCAGCTGACCCTTTCTGGGGGTGTGACTATCCACACCTGCACTTTTCACTCCTGTTACGACTTTACTTGAACGTGGACTTCAGCTTCAGGCACTCCATCACTAAAGCCAAAACAGACCTTCCCACTGGGTGTACACAAATATTTTTCTAAGTGTAACACTGAGCAAGGAATCCAACAGTTGGGAGATGGGGGCCGAAGAGACTGGGGTGCCTCATTAAAAGAAGCTATGTTATAGAATCACAATATATCAAGACGTCCTAGGAGAAGGTCACACGAGCCCACGGTGGAAGTGTTCAAGGGCAGAGATGGCTAATTTACATCTAGCCCAGGAAGTAGACTAGAATCTACAATCCATAAAATTCTACATCAAATGATGACTGCACCTGCATCTGTGAAACATCTTTACACACAGGTCTTCAGGTAAAACTACCCAACTACTACATATTAGAGTTCTTAATTTCAAAAATATCCACACTCAAAATAACATGAAGATTTTTCAGAAGTAGCTGGTCACCACAACTACCTTGTCAAATCATTCATCAGAGACTCATTTCAATATATGCAATTAACATTTTTAAAAATCCCAAAGTAACCAAATCATTTCTCTGAAAGAAACGATACAAGGAGGCAGCAACTCTGGGCCTTTTGGGAGATGGCTGGAGAAACTAAGATTTATAGTCACCAAACCAGTTTTTCTGAAACCCTTTTCAAAAGTGTAGCATTTCCTCTTAACTTTTGAAACCTGGATCTCTCACTATAAATAAAATAGCAGCCATAAAACATCTTAAAAGAGCTTTGAAAAAATTTTAAAACCGCTTAAAAGAAGCAGGCAGGATATAAAAGGAATCAATACAATTTTGTATATTCAAAATAAGGCATTTTATTTCTCCAAGTGAACTGCTTAAGATCATAAAGGAAATTACAGCTGAGACTAGAACTTGTGGCCCCTGACACTCAGTGTCAGCAACCTGCTCAGAAGCCTACGAAAAAAGGTTTTTACTCTGCCTCAACAGTAACAAGTTAAAATAAAAGTCACAAAGAATTTCCACAGACCCATATGCCCCAGGTAAGTCAGTGTGACCTATGACTCAGAACTGTGTGATCTCCAGCACACTTTGCATGTGGCCTTGACCTGACAGTGTGGTCTTCCCTCCCACTGACACCCTTGGGATAATTCTGATGCCCACCCTACATAAGAACGTCAGGGACCTGGGCTACTGAGTGGCTCAATTGGTTAAGTGACCAACTCTTGGTATTGGCTCAGGTCCTGATCTCACAGTTCATGAGTTCAAGCCCCACGTCAGGCTCTGTGCTAAGAGCTCTTAGCACAGAGCCTGCTTGGGATTCTCTCTCTCCCTCTCTTTCTGCCCCTTTCCCCCTCTCTAACAAAATAAATAAATAAACTTAAAAAAAAAAAAAGAAAGAAAGAAAGAATGGCAGGGACCTAAGTATCATTACAATGTGATATATTCTAACCTCTAATTTATCTTCTTAGAGAAGAAGTAGGATTGTTAAAGTAGGCCAGGAAAATTATTGGAGAATGTGTCCTTTCTTCAATGTCAAAAGTTGTAATAATGAGCAGCAGAAATCAACAAAGAGCTTTAGTTATAAAAATATAAGACCACAGAAGGGAAGGTAGACACCAAGGATGGAGTCAAAGAATCAGAAAGGGACACTTTTCACATGAAAGACTGAAACCTGCAACTTTAAGCTCTTCTTACTTTGTGATCTTGTCTTATGATTATGAAGACTTAATGGGTCAGTATTTAAAATCAAAATAAATACCCATGTTCTGGGGGTGCCTGGGTGGGTCAGCAGGTTAAGCATCGAACCCTTGGTTTCGGTTCAGGTCATGATCTCATGGTTCAGGGGAGCGAGCCCCACATCAGGCTCCATGCTGGCAGTTCGGAGCCTGTTTAGGATTCTATCTCTCTCCCTCTCTCTCTGCCCCTCTCCCACTTGCACTGCCTCTCTCTCAAAATAAATAATTAAAAATTTAAAAATATATACATGGGGGCACCTGGGTGGCTCAGTTGGTTAAGCGTCCAACTTTGGCTAAGGTCATGATCTCATGGTTTGTGGGTTCAAGCCCCACATTGGGCTCTGTGCTGACAGCTCAGAACCTGGAGCCTAAATTGTTGGGATGAGCACTGGGTGTATTATGGAAACCAATCTGTCAATAAATTATATTAAAAAAAAAAAAGAATCTGGAGCCTACTTCAGATTCTAGATCTCCCTCTCTCTGCCCCTCCCCCACTCATGCTCTGTCTCTCTCTGCCTCTCAAAAATAAATAAAAAACGTCAAGAAAATTGAAAAAAAAATTTTAAAAATACCCATGTTCTGTAATTACCTGGAAGAAATTCCAATCAGATCCTTCACAAATTCCAAGTTTATCCTGGTAAAAACAACTATATGGTATGAAAGCTACCTATAAGGGCCCTTGAAGAAACCACGCAAACATATCTTCTTCCATTTAATTCTTTCATGCACCATACTGATTTTCTACTAAACGTTAGGTTTTTAATATAATTGATCTAATCATGTTTATTGAAATATATGAGAAATTTGGGAACCAGTGATTTTTGCGCCTTCACCATCACCCTAGTCATTAAGATAATGGCTTAGAAAACTTTGATCACTAGACTCTTGAAATAATGTCAGAAAAGGGGTGTAGGGTTGTGTGTGGCCTTCAGGAAATGCGGTAAGATGCCAATTCTGTATAATATCAATAATTTTCCAAGATTATACATGGCATTAGAAATCTGCCACCAAATCAAAATTTAGAGGGTAGATTTCTAGAAATGAGCCTTATCTCCAATACTATTCTCCAATACTATTATGCCCTATATACACAAAACAACTTCAGGGAAATGTCTGGGTATATGACAGAAAATATCAAAACGCACCTGAAATTTTCAGAATGGTATAAAACACCTCCGGCCCTAATTTCTGGGCTGATGACAGGTATCTGATACAACTGATACCTCTTTTTATAGACAGGGTGTGGCCAAGTGATTAAGTACCTGGTTTTGGGGTCAGAGAGACTGGAGTTAGAATCTTGGCCTGCATACTTTCTAGATATTCAAAGAAAGGAGAGTTACTTAGTTTCTCTAAACCTGAACTGAAAAGCCTACACAAGATAATGAGTATTAAATTATACTAAATACCCATAGCACAGTATCTGGCATAAAGTAGTTGTCAAACACTAGCTGTGATAATGATGATGATCCTGTTACTGCTGCCACATTTGGATATATGTATCATAGGTACTTTGCCTTGATCTAGTTGTTTTTGTTTTTTTGTTTTTTGTTTTTGTCCAAAAGTAGTAATACTCAAATAGAAGAACTGAGTCTCAGGCTATAATAAAGATTTAGTATTACTAAACAAAGCTGGCATCTGGAAAGATAATGATCAGATCCCAGACAGCCCTCTTTAAAATCCCTAACCAAGAAATTAGCTTATGCATCACACTGGGTTTTTTCTTCCCTAATAACATATGCCACATTATAAAGAGGCCACAAAAAATGAACTACTGTAAAGAGAAGAAACATCTTCAGCCAATGAGGGTTGAGTTGCAAGAGTGGAGTTAAAACTCTTGCTTGACTCAAAAAGTTCTCTTTTTAAAAATCTTTATTTATTTTTGAGAGAGAGTATGAGGGGCAGAGAGAGATGGGGACAGAGAGCCCCATGTGGGGCTCGAACTCACAAACCAGGCGACCATGAGATCATGACCTGATCTGAAGTTGGACGCTTAACCAACTGAGCCACCCAGGTACCCCTTGACTCAGAGAGTTCTTAGACTAGAACCGGTCAAGGTATGAAACAAAACAATCTGTTGCTATCCAATATAGGAAAAACTTGATCAAAGGGACTCCAGGGTGAGTTAGTGATTTCTGAAGAGAGTATTTAGTTTATAAAAAAGCAAAAAGTAAAGATATTAAGGCCCAGTGAGGCCTTGTTATGGCATCTCAACCAAAATATTTTTTCTAAACTTAAGAAATCAAAAGAGAAAAAAAAATGCTTCATCTGTATCTCCATATAGTATATCAAAATAAATTGAAAAGTAGGAAATTAAAGATGACTACGTATACAGCCACTTATTCTCAGGGCTGCAAACAAAAACTGCCACTATAGAGGTATTATATTTAGCAGGAAATGCAGATAAGAAATCTCTGTGTAATTATGTGAAAATAGTACATAAATTTGTAATAGTGTAAATATCCACAATAGCAACCAAATAAGATTTCTATCATGTATAAAAGTTTAGAGGAAAAGAGACATTATGAGTCCTATTGGGGATCCTTATACTGACACAATAAAATACATTTACAAAGGCAAGTTGAATTGAGAAATCAAAACACATTTAGGTCACTTTCATACTGGTCCAGAAAATGAAATAAAGACTTTTATTTTGATTAGTTAAAATAATTGAGTAATTAGTTGACTCTCAACTTAATGTTAACTGGTTAGATGCCGTCAGCACTGTCCCAGAACTCGAGCAGAAGAGGATACAGGAAATTACTTACGCGTGGAAAATTTTTATTGGATTGGAGTATCAAAGGCTATTGTCTTTAAGAAATCCTGAAACTCTATAGGTTTTAAGAAAGTCAGGATTAACTTCTTTTTAAACCACAAACCCAATCCAGAGTAAAAATCAACAAACAAGTACAACATTTCTAAAGAGGGAATAAATTATCTATTGTCTTCTATCATTTCTTAGGCAACTAATTCCCACTGAAATGTTGAATGCAAAGATAACTACATATTTACAACATACTTTGTAGGTCTTTACAAAAGCATAAAAAGCTACAATGAACCTAAGATACGTTCCTAGGATACTACATGATTTTTGAATGATGTTTAATATTCTCATTCCTGTGGTCACTCATGACCCAATACTGCCCAGAAGTTTTCGAGACTGGGTGGACTATAGATCAGAACTACTCACATGGTCCCAATTCAAAGCACACCCTTTCAGAGCTGTGTAATATAAGTTCCGGAAGCCCCCAGGCAGGCTGCAGTTGAAGCACTTTATCGAGTGCTTTACAGGCAATCACATGTGAGGTCATAGCATCTGGGCATGTGGCTTCATGCTCTTGACACTACTATAGGCACTGAAATACATCTCCGGAGATTTGTCAGGAATATCCCTGGAAGTCAAGAACTAAAGAGAGTGTCAAGAAATCCTTTAGAGAAGAAATATTGCCAAAGAGAAAGGCAAGCTCTGGTTGGTTCTCTTTTATTCTGTGGTGGGCAGAAAATAACTTGCTCAGATACTGAGGATACCTTCAAGTAATTCGGGAGCTCTGAAGAATGTGAACAATACATGTGACTGACACTATGATTTGAATATTACAGAAGTACCTCTCAGAGAGTGTGGTTTTAGTTTACTGCTTCCATATTTTCAAGCCAGATAAAAACAAGATGCTAGGCCCATTTACAGCTGAGACAAAATCACTCTGACTTAATTTTTTAAGCCCATCTAGTAAGCACATCTAGGAGGTAGCACGGGTAATTAAGTGGTGCTGGTGAGGAAATTAAAAAGGAAATTGAAATGAACAGCTTTGAGAAAGCCTTTTTATGCACACAAAAGTATCTTTTGAAAACCCACAATATGAAATATTCACCAACTTTCCAATTTTTCGATCCAGTTGAATATCTTACTAAAGGAACTGGTAGATTTTCTTTGGGTGGCACAATTCTTATGATCCCCAATGCCAATGGGTGTTTGATGCAAAGAGCAAAAAGTAAAATACAAACAAGCATTATTTATTTAGATATGAAGTTGGCAATTATGGAATAAGAGTTTGAGCAACTCTTAGAAGAAAAGGAGTCTCATTATTTTATGGTTCAGCACCTCTTGTATTCTTTGCCATTTCTAAGTACATGGAGAAGAGGACAGAGCCTTTAGAATGTGCCGATTTCATTTCTGACGTCTCCCCTTTGTACTCAAAGAGTGACCCTGTAGATCTGACCAGCATACATGAAAAGAAAAAAAAAAGATGGAAAAAAGTCACATTTTCAAAGCATAAATCACTGATTTAGAATCTTTAACATGTGGCACATGAGCGCTCAGGTTCCCGTTTAAGTTGAAGAAATAAAAATAAAATGTTGTAATAAAGAAATAATAGAAGGGTGGTAGCCTTTTGATTAGAGATGACATGGGGGTTTAATGACTTTCTCAGGACAGTCAGTTGCCTTCATTAAATTTTACACCATTTACGAACCGAGTGCCTCTTTATGCAAAACACACTTTGCAGGTAAAGAACACGGAAAAAAATTAAATGGCCTTGTCTTAGTTCTTTTGCTTCCTTTAGCTATGGTGATAGGCAAGTCACTGAAACTCTCCCAGGCCAAGCCTCCTCTCCAGAAAATGGGGCTAGACCTGAGAAATTCTGGGACAGTCAAATGAAAGATTATGCAAAAACGTACCAACACACAGAAATGTAACGGCAAACGTAAGGTACCACTTTGCAGATGTAATTTGGATTCTGAAAGATGTTATTTAAAAATTAATAGACAGAGCATGTTAGAGCTGGAAAAGGCCCAGGAGCCGCCTAACATCCTCATCACACAGAGATGTGAGATAAGTCTGTGAGAGCTCAAATAGATGATAATGTTATCAGCAACTAACATCGAATAGATGGTTATTACATGCCAGGCATACACGATCACCTCATGCATTCCACCAAACTGCCTTACGAGGTAAGGATTTGGGCTCCAGGTAAGTTAAGACTGGAACCTTGCTCAGGCTCCTTCCTCCTTTCTGGGTTCTGAACCTGTAACTTTGGGACCTCACCAAAGCTGCCCCATACTGCGCTCTCAAGGAGCTAATTGCAAGAGCCACGTTCAGCTTCTAGGAGGCTGAGCTCACCCCGTTCTGGCCGTCAGGTAGATAATAAAAACTTGAAAGTGCAAAAAAAGAGTGGGACAGCATGGGACTTAGCACCAAGGGTTGGTACACAAGAATCTGAGAATTTGGGCCTCATGCTTCTTCTAGATTTTTATCCCCTTTTCCTGAGGCTTCTTTGCTTATAAATCCTGTCTCTGTTTGTATGTTTGTGTGAAAGGACAAGGACCAGGGGAAAATAGAGAAGGGTATCTTAAGCAATTATTCTCAGATTTTAGAAATCGTATTGTACTGTATCCTGAAATAAGAATTTACAGAAAGTGATACAGACTTAAAGTTATGGAACCAAAACTAATAAGATAGCCAGTGATCATATCATTATTATTATTATTATTATTATTCCCATTTGGCCTACCACCTAGAGCTTCCAATACATTATCTAATTTAATTTTCACAGTGTTTCTATGTAGGTATGTCAATTCTCATTTTGTAAATGAGGAAATTAGGCTTAGATAAAGTAACAAGTCACCCAAGGTCACACCATGTGTGGGAGGCAGGATTCAGACTAAGGTCTAATCTCATGTTCTAATGAACAAAGTGACAAACTTTTGAATTCTGAGTTCTAATTTCTCCATAAAGCACAGGGACATTTCCCTTAAGCTTGGAGGCACTGGCAGGATCTCCAGTCATAACCTTGTACCCGCTTTCTTGTACCTTTGACTACTCAATTCTAATGAACGCATCACAGATTTGGTGACTGACACCTTGACAAATTCAATAATTTTGGGTACCGATATGCCCAATGAGGGAGTAAACCTGAAGTCAGCGCTAACAACATCTACTACGTTGCGATGTATTATTAGCTATTAACCAAATGGCAACAACGATTTATTCAACCAATGTATTTGTCACAAAGTATGTACACAGCACTTTGCCAGTAGGAGGGCGATACCGAGAGCTGATCTAAGGAGCTAGCAGTAAGTAAGTGACCCTCTGTAATGTAATCAAGGCTGATTTCTCAACCCTTGTTTCCCTCACCTTGCTCGGAAGGTACTATAAAAACTCAGCAAATATTATCAGGTGGCCTGACTCAAAAGAAGCCAGTAAGTTTAAGCAAATAAAACGTGCATGCAAATGAAAAAGTTAGAACATCACAGTTTCGGAGATTGCTATCTCCAGAGTGATGTTGTATAGGGCAAGAAGATGTTCGTGAACTCAGAACTTTCACTATTCACCTACAAAGCAGCAGGTTTCAAGGGGTCCCTGACAACATTCCACAGGAAGCTTCCCTGATATTTCTGTCTTAAATGTCCAACATATGGAGCAATACGGCAATGTGTAAGAATACCCAAAGTCTGACACGTTACTTTCCAGTGTATTTTTATTTCAGCCAGGGTTCAATTTTTTTTTTTTCCCTTTTTTTGCCAGCTGAAAGCAACCCATGCTGTATACTGGCAGAAAAATAAGCAACTAGAGTTCCATTTAGAGTAAGAAACATGGAGAAAAAATGCCATTAAGTGGCTGATAACTATGTGGGGACACATAGCTCATGTGCGTAGAAGCATCAGGACCTGGGCGGATAAAGAACAGTAAACCTGTACTTTTACTCTCAGGTTTGTAAGTTGACTAATGATATTAAAGATCATCGGCTCTCCAAATATGTCCATGTTCCCATCTATAAAATAAAGAGGACATCCTTTAGAGATGCTGCAATTTTCGGAGCTAATTGCTATAACAAGTTCAAAATCTCATAGAAAAACTCCTTTACAAACTAGACAAAAATCATGCTTTTTCACACCATACTGCAAAAACAGTGTTAGTGATATTACTAATTTCTTCTTGATCGTTTCAAAGGTGGAGAGCCAAGGTGTGCCTCACCTAATTCTCTCTTCTGTAGTCCCCAAAGGGGGTGACACACTCACGTGGGTAACCTTGCCACAATGCTCAGGAGTAGAACATAGTAATGCAAAAGGCTTTTCCTCTCATTTGATGACCAAAAAGGACTGAAATTCTAGGTCTCCAGAATGCCCCTGCCCATGAATGTCTAACAGCGTCCTCCAACAATAAGGATGAGTTATGGAAAACTCTATTGCTGGTTGATGTCACACCTGCCTAGTGGCAACCAGTTCTAAGAGTTTGCTAAACTAGAAATCCCAGAACAGGAAGATGCAGGCAGGTAGGCGTTTTGCAGCTCTGATTCCCAGAAATTTCCCAATGGACAGTGTATTCAGTCCATAGCTCACCATCTGAAGCAAGGAGGGCCCAAGCCATCCACTCCCAAATGAGGAAAGATGGTTTTCTCTCCTCCTCTCCTCCCCCCTCCATGGATTTACCATCCAGCCTCCAACTCAGTGGCCACTTTAAAAAAGAAAAAAAAAGTTTACTCTTGAGGAAGGAAAGTATGCCATATGCTAATTATCAAGCTAAGTATTAACACAGTTCATAACAGGATTCTGTTGGGATCCCCATTTATAAATTTTTGAGGGTGTAACCAAAAGTGCTTGTGTTGAATCACTCAAAAGATATTTACTGGCACATTGTTTGACTAATACAATGCAGGGTGACTACAAAGACAGCTGGGTTAACAGAACATTCTGTACAGGGAGAGCTGAACCCCATGATACTTCTGACCATAGAGGAAATTGCCTTTTATATGACTGGAAATTGATCCTGAGCCCATGTTGATCTACCTCTTAAATACAAGATCTAGGAAGACTCCCTAGGATATTACACCCTATGTGAAAGTACTTCAATGGAAGAAGGAGTTGAGGACTGTTTTCCACTGTGTGTTCCAAGTAAGATTGGTCTCCAGAGATGGTGCACAGAAGGGTTTCAGTGGGTAAGTGAGGCTGAGCAGCTCTGTGTTCTATGCCTTGTGGACTTAAAATGCACATTAGCAAATCAGAGAATCTGAAAATTCCTATACTAGAGGAAACCCTGCTCTACTCTAGCTTTCAATCTATTTAACCACAAAGTCCTTTTTTTTTTTAAGTAATGTCTATTTAAATATCATCGGAGTTGTTTCTCCAAATATTGAAGAAGATAGAGGCAATCCTGTTAATATTTATGGCAATGCTATCAAAATTTACAAAAATATGTCCTTGTATACATTTCCAGAATAACGTTACATATAGGAAACCTTGTGAATAACAATAATTTAAGTGCTTAAATTACTTTTAGAGAGAAGGTCAAAGTTTTTTTTTTTTTAAAGCTATTTGAAATTTGCTTCTTCATTCAAAGATTATCCACTCTTTCAAACAGACAGTATTTCAGGCAAGTATATGGGTCTGCTATTTTGACCGTGGAAGACATAGGAGAATTCGTCATTGGCATTCAAAAGGAAGGCGATTATGTCACTACCCCCATTCAAAAATCTTCAATGGGTCCCTATTACCTACCAGATCAAGCACAAACTCCCCAGCAGGCTATTCAATGTCCTTCACAATATGGACCCAATCCTCCTTTCAAATAATAATAATAATAATAATAATAATAATAACAACAATTATTGAAGGCCTCCTATGTTATCATAGCACAATGGGGCAGCGGGGGCTGAAAGGGAAGATGCCTAAGACATGGAAACTGTCCTCAGCAATCTTACAGCCAAAGAGGGTAAGAAATAAGTCACACAACCAATTACTATTACACAGACAAAACCTGCTTGTCAGAAGAGAGACTCAGAAAAATGTGCAATGGGACTGCAGAAGAAAGAAATTACTTCCAACTAGATGAAACTGGGGCTGGTAGGAGGCTTAGGGCAAGTAACTCCTCTTCCAGCTTTATACCCTTAACTTCTACTTCCTAGATATGAATGCAGGAT
This sequence comes from Neofelis nebulosa, assembly GCF_028018385.1. Classification (NCBI taxonomy): domain Eukaryota; kingdom Metazoa; phylum Chordata; class Mammalia; order Carnivora; family Felidae; genus Neofelis; species Neofelis nebulosa. Next base: position 66,444,871 of record NC_080788.1, on the reverse strand, counting down.
TTCATTTTTAGGTTCTTCATTACAATGGCAATAGTACAGGGTGAGTTCTCAGCTTTTACTTAATTATTTAATTGTTTATTATCGGAGAAAAAAATAGCTACTTTAAAAGCAACCTCTAATTAAAAAATATTTATAGTGTTTTCTTTACTATGAACCAAGCATAAAATTACTGTCATTTTATATAAATCCTATCATTTCATCTCTACCCCACCAAAATCTGTTAGATATTATTTATTATTCCCATTTCACAGATAACAAAGTGTAAAATTAGAGACTCACCCATGACTGGTGACAGATCTGAGGATTTAAAGGCAGGCAGGCAATGCCAAAGGCCACATCTTTAACCACGGTGCCGTCCTGCCTGTAAGTACCTTGTGCCCCCCTCCCCCCAAAGAATCATTATTCACCCAACATGCATCACATATTTCTTCAACAACTTTACATGTGCAAATGCAATATTCTTCCTCCTTTTCTCCACTGGCTGATCGATGTCCACGCTTTGAAACTCACACCAGGGAAAAAGAAAACTATCTAGATTATGAAGCCTCCACCACAGGAGAGGCCCGCATATTACTTTTCACTTCACCCTACATGTCATTTCCCCATCTATCCTCTCCCCTCCATCTCCACTGCCACCGTCTTACTTTAGCCCTTGTCTGTCTTCCCAACTAAGAACCCTTATTCCACATGTAGCCTTGTTTCCCTCAAAGGTATTCTCTTCATTCTAAAAGAGCTTTTTGGAAAACATAAATCTCACCAACAACTTTTTTTTTCTTCAATTAACGGGTTCCCTACATCCCAAAGCTAGGCTACCCTGGGGCATGTATTAAATATTCAGAGTCCCAGGGCCTCCCACGGAGATTCTAAATTCTGTGCATCTGAGGGGGGCCTGGGAATCTGTATTTCCAGGCCCCTTCGGAGCTACTTATCACTAGGAAAGTTTGGTAAACAGTGCTCCACAGGATTAAGTATAAGCTTCTTAGCGTGGTAAACAAGGATCTTCACTCACAGCCCCCACTGGCCTCTCCAGCCACCTCTTCACCATGCATTCTCTCACACAAACAGCAATGTCAGTCTGGCTGTTGCTCGAAAATACCACGTTGCTTCACACTTCAGGGATTTTCAACTGGCTACTCCATCTGTTCCCCATAACCTCCCTATCTTGTTCACCTGAAACACCCACTGAAGGCCATCAAAACCTTTTAAAACCTCCCCCAATCCTGTGAAGCCTTCCACACGTATTTCCAACAGAATTAATTACTCCCTCATCTGAAATAACTTAATACCTTACAACTTATATGTTATATGCCAGATTAGTAGCACACACATATATCTGTTCACGTTTCTGAGTTACTAACAAGCATAAAGAGAAGAGGGACTGCATCTTACTTGCTTTCTACCTCCAGCATCTAGGACAGGGCTTGGCACTAATTATATGGTCAATAAATGCTGAAGGAAGGGGATCTTTGGGGGGGGGGGGTGTCCCACCATTAGTTACCAACCTAGACTCTTAAAAATTCAATGTTCATTTACTCCCAACAACCACCCTGTGAGTTAGTTATTACTCCCATTTTACAGGTGACGAAACTGAGAAAGACTGCTGCTTAGAAGCAGCAGGGCAGAGATGAGTCTTCAAAACTACCTGCTTCCAGAGCTTACATTCTACAACATGTGCTGTCCCCACGCCAACAAGCCTTGCTCCATCCGTGCCCCCAAACTGAGTATCTTCCTTGCATGAGAGTTATTTGTATACTTGATGTGGTGTCTCCTGGGAGATGGTCAATTATTGAAGGCAGGGAGCCTTATAATTTTCATATTTTTACATCCACAGTGCCTTGCCCACTGAAGAGCTTTGGCTAGTGAATTTCAGCAGCATACATTTATTTAGAAGAGGTCTTGAGAGAGGGAGAGCTTCCTGCCCCCAGACAGGTGTGTGTACCTACACGTAGGCCCAGTGCAAGCACTCTGTCATAAAAGGACCCCAACGAGGTAGATTTGACAGGCTTTCAATAATCTATGATTTATCAACTTTTCTTCATCATTCCCATTTAGTACATAGAAATTTTGGAGGTTTTATTTTAGCGGATGGCATTTATTATAAATGTTAGTTGGAAGAAGAAATATGAAATTTTACACTCCTAGTCTACTTTTGTAAAATCTTCAAACTTAAAAAAAAAAAAAAATGAACGCTTGGTTCTGAGGCAACAGTAACATCTCTAACTGGTAGTGAGGGTTAGGGTTTTGGTTAAGGAAATACTCTGACTAAAAGATAATCAGCTACATCTTCTATAAATTATCAATCTAAACATCATTAAGACCCAGTAAAGTATACGTAACACTAAAATTCTCCTGAAAATTATTTGCACTTTTTGGAATGATTTGGCATATGTTTCAGGAGAGGGTACAGTCTCAGCCATTGTATTGATTATCATTTATTGTTCTACTTGTGAAGTACAGAAGTTCCAACAGAGTGCTTCTAGGTGATTAGATAATGGAAAAGTTGCTCTGTGTACAAAATACACCTCATTCTTTGCTGAGGGAACACTCATCTGATATTAATATACCACCTTAGGTGTCCTATGCCTAAATTGTAACATTCTACCACCCTCGGAAAATAAATTCTAAAGGCTAGTTATATTCTTGATGAGCTGAGAAGAATATAAGCTCTCCTGGTAAACAAAAGCAGGAAAAAAACAAAACAAAACTATTATCTCACTACATATTATGGCTAGCCTGTAAAATCAAAGAAGTAAAAATACTCATGGTACACCCCGATTACAAACAATCAAACAAACAAAACTTTGCAGCCTCTCTCTCTGTTTAAAGATAAAATGCACAAGTGAAAAATAAGACCCATGAATGTAAACATTAGATTCCTGGAGCTTGAAGCTAGCATTGCATAATGTATAAAATCGTCAGTTCACTATGTTGTACACCTGCAACTAATGTAACATTGTATGTCAACGATACTTCAATAAAAAAAAATAATATAAAATGAAAGATCATCTAATTCAGTCCTATTTTACAGATGAGCAAAAGTCCAAAAACATTAAGAGACTCATCCAAGGCCACAGAGCTAATTACTGTTAGCCTAGGACAGGGGGACAGGGGAATAAAGGAACTAACAATCACTGTTTCCAGCCAATGTTATATGCTTAACACATGGAATCCCACTTAATATAATCTCCAGAACGACCTTGAAGCTCAATAGTTTTCCACCCACTTTGCAGATGGAGAAACTGAATCTAGCAGATACTGAGTAAAACTGGAACCTGAGCCCATGTATCTCTGCCTCCTAAGTCTGTGCCCTTTTTAGTATAACCCTGACCTTACAGTACAGGCTTCTTCACTCACAATCCAAGATTCTAGACAGAACATCAGGCAGATGAAAAAACGCTCACTACAAGGTTTTGGTTGCATCATCCAAAATAATTATACTTGCTCAAAAGCAAACTATGAACAAACTGGACGACATATGTAGAAAATCAACAAAAGCATGTGAGGCCTAAAATTCAAGAATTACTTCCAGACTCTTTACCTGTGTGTGAAGACCAATGACTTCCCCCAAGGTCAATCTCATCCTAAACAAGGAGTACAAGCAAAATGGACCCTGAGTTAATCATGGGAAACTATTGACCACATTAAGCAATTTCCCTTATTAGGTTTGCCGTTACATTAAAAGATACATCTACATACTTACTTTTGTAAAGATAAATAACATAATGAAAGGAAACCCCATTTCCAAATTCTGACTCTATGTGCATAATTTAAGACAGCATTAAGAACAAATAAGACAAGTCCTATTTTAGGTACTATCTTAAAATACTACTTAGAATAAGAATCGAAAATTTAAGAGCCTACCTATAACCAAAAGAATTCTAAGTTTGAGTTCAGGATACACGGACTTATTTAAGGCAGTGTTGTATACAACAAAGTTTCAGTAAAAGGAAACAATTTCTATTATCTCTTAAGGATTTAATAGCATTTGATCAAATGTATCAATATATTCAAAATAGCTCATTTATGTTCAGGTGTACATCACAGAGTCAATAAGAACAAGGTTTCAATTAACCTGTCCATCTTAAAACAAAACAAAACACAACAAAACAAAACAGGGGCGCCTGGGGGGCTGAATCGGTTGGGCGTCCGACCTCGGCTCAGGTCATGATCTCTCAGTATGTGAGTTCGAGCCCCGCGTCAGGCTCTGTGCTGACAGCTCAAAGCCTGGAGCCTGCTTCGGATTCTGTGTCTCCCTCTCTCTCTGCCCCTCCCCTGCTTGTGCTCTCTCTCTGTCTCACAAATGAATAAATGTAAAAAAAAAAAAAAAATCTGAGGATTTGTTTACTGATTCAAAAGTGGACCTAATATTGCTAGACAGTTGAATAAATGATAATCCCTGCAGTGGAAAAAGCGGACAGAGAGACCAGGAACCAGATAATTATAACACAAAATGTGAAAAATGCTATGATAGAAGTAGAAAGTGCAATTGGGGTGCAGAGAAGGGAACACAGGCCTATCCCTGGGCAAATCAGGAAGGCCTCATGGAGAAGTTGATATGAGAATTGGATTTTCATCAGTAAGAATCCCCCAGGCAGAAGACAGACAGGGACACACTTTCTCTACATTTCCCTCCATCATTTCCCTCTTCAAGACCTGGCTTCTCAGCCCACTGAGGGATCTTAATGCTGTATAGCAAGAGCTACTAAAATGGCTCACTTTCATTTTAATGAGAAACTAGATTTCAGCGAAGTCTCATAGTTGTTTTCTTGTTTGTCATTAGAAAGGGAGTGAATAGTTCAAAACTACTGAGGGATAAATTTGGTAGATGAAAATGGTTTATATTATTGTCTGCTGTGACATCAAAATATTTTTAAAGGCCAAATTAAAAACAAATGTCAACATAGGAAGATGAATTCTCCCACTAATCCTGCCTCCCCCTTCTCCCCGCCCCTAAAAAAACAATAAGAATTTCAAGAAACTCTCTGAAGGTAGAAACAAGGAAGAAAGAAGAAGTGGGGGGGGGGGGGGGGTTGGAAATAACATGGCATCATTATAGACTATTCTTCTGAAGCAAAGTAAAGACAATGAAGGGAAAAATAGAACACATGTATTACAACATATAGCACCATAAGGCTGTGTTTGATGCTCTGGAGGGCTTCAACAAGTACTGTTCAGCCAAAAATCAATTGAAAAATCAGCATGATAACAGAGCATGAGTTGCCCTATAATAGCCTTAAGACCCCCAAGGCTATACAAGTCCCTTTCATCTGCCATACTGCACTGACTCTAGGGGAACTTCACTTCCCCTCCCTGAGTACGATGCCTGACTGTATTTCTAACCCAGTGTTTTACCCTCCCTTAGAAAGAGGAGCTGACAAGGACCAATGATGTTTTAAAGTGGGTTTTAAGAATTTTTTTTTCTTTTTGCCTTATTCTTTATTTTTTCTTGATATTTGCACTCAAATTCAACCTCTAATATTAGTCGCAGGACTATCTCCACAATATTAAATGGTCAGGCATAATCTCTGAATAACCTCATAATAATAGTGTTCTCTAAATGCCTTAGCTAACAGACATCAAACTGGCCCTTAATAAAATCAATAATATGCAAATGTGGCATGTAAGCAATTCACAGCATTGTTATAAATATACATATACAGTTCATTCCAAGATTTCATCTCAATATTTCTTCAATCACTTCCTCACAATGTCTGGTTTGTTCAATTTATATTTCTATTTGGCATTTGGTGCAAACCCCCAAAGATAAGATACATCTGTCCCTTAGTCACAGATCTTGGCATTTTTACCTTAACTCAATCGTGAAATGATTGGTTGAATATTACCTTGCTGATTAGCAGGATTTCCTCACAATAAAACATTTTATTTCCAAACTTTTGAACGTGACATGAGATGTACCAACTCAGCAGTGACATATCAAAGCTTAAGGAGGACATATAAACACCCTGATCTGTGTGAGGGAAGGAAAAGCTAATTGGAAGCCAGCTTCCCTGTGATTATCAGCTTGTTTATGGGGAGGGAGGACTCCTCTGAATGGCCCTGTAAATTCATCCCTGATTATGGCGTTAAAACCAGAGTTCATTTCCACAAGCTCCCCCAAATCCCCCACCCAATCCATTTTGTTTAGTTACAAAGGGTTGTGCGCTACTTTCAGAGAATGACAGTTTTTCATGCTGATTTTCTCCAGTTTCAAGAAAAATTAATCAGTTGCACAAGCCAGTTGTCAGATTTCACTTCCCTCATGGCAGAAAGCACACATAGTCATTGTCTGCTATAAGAATAAATTTTAGTAATTTTTTCCCCATGTCAATATGAATATTAGACTGACCCAATTAATATGAAATGCTTCTTTGCTGCTGGAACAGACAGTGCTACAGAAAGAGCCATTTGCACAACCTGTTCATGATTATGGGCCATAAGGACACAAAGATGGCACACACATTTGTGGACCATCTGAATTCTTATACGGAAAGGGGAGGGGGAGGGGGGAGCGGCATGACGTTAGCGTGACTGTCGTGGGTCATGTTTTTTAATCCGTAGTATTGGACATGTAACACAGCAACAAGAGCTGATCATTTTGTTTAATCACCTTCTGGATCTTTGCCAGATGGTCTCTATTGAGAGCGCTGCAAACAGAGAGAGATGAACTGCATCTAACACGCCACCAGAGCTTTCCCGTAAATGTCTGAGAACTGATTCCAACAAGAATTTAGTCTCAGAGCAGAAAGGGATACATTTAAAAACTATGTGCATTAACTATACTTTTCCCCATAGAATCCTCACTTGGCATGAATAATTTACCCACTCTTATGCTAATGGGATCATGAAAGTATCCCTGTGTCTTTAGTGCAGCTATTCTCAGCTTTCAGTAATTACCCCACCCAGTGAAAATAACATGGCTTCTGCATTGAACGGCAGACTAGTACCTGACAATTAGAAAGATCATGGCTGACAGTGGAAGGGTCCAAAACTGGACAGAGAAACCCTTGTGGCCCAAGGAAGAGTGTAGACATAAAGTCTACAACGCTGGCCATGGGGGAGGGATGCGGGGGGGGGGGGGGGAGGAGGGGGCGGGGATGGGGAGGAAGGGTGAGAAGAAACATTTTCCATTGTCAAGCTTTGCGTTCTCTGACTTATTATCAAGATTTTACTTAAATAAAAATGTGTTTCTCTTTATATCACTAAGTGTAAAAGGCATTCGTGACAAGTTTTGAAGAAAAAAATAAACAATATCCAAGAAGAACTAGAGTTATCTTTAAAGCACATCTGCATTAAGTATTTATTTTATCAGAATTGTTTAAAATCTAAATAGTGAAAAGTCCTCTGCATTTTGCTTTTCGGAGGGAAAAAGGATTGCCCAAAAAAAAAAAAAAAAAAAAAAAAAAAAAAAAGGAGAAGAAGAAGAAGCAGGGGAAGAAGAAGAAGAAAGAAAGAAAGAAAGAAAGAGAGAAAGAAAGAAAGAAAACTCATTTTCGACCTCTGTCCACAAAACTCCATGTTAGGTAGTTCACTGTGTAAAAATTATCAGGCTAAAACATCTGGGAAAGAAAGCTATGAAACAGCAGGGAACGTGGCTGGTTTATTGTTTATCTTTTGTTTATGAGGCAGTATTCAAGTTTAATTACTACTCTAAATTAAACTCTAACTGGCATCAGGAGACATCCCTTTACATGACTAAGTTAAAAAAAATCTAGAAATCCCAACTCTGGGTTTTTCAAGTAAGTTGATACATATAGGAAGAAATTACTCAAAATTAACAGCAATTATAGAAAGCTTTTAAGCATTTATGGGCACTATTACATGCTCCTAGAGCATTTATTTATTAGAAGAATTTAATTTCATTTCTATGGGGGGGAACAGAATAAAAATGCAACATAAATGTTCCATATACAATAGTTTTTTCCGTGGGAATGTTCAATTATCAATTATATTCTCAGAGAATTTTTTGATACAATTAGGAAGACAGGAAGGAAAAGAAATGTCATATATGTAGCATAACAGTGAGTGACCAGTTTTGGATGAACTTAGCTCTAGGAAAAATAAAAGTTAAAAGCAACTAGAAAAAGATTATGCCAGATGGCATCTGTCATATTGTATTTAGGGTTATTTTAAAGAAATTGCCGCCACTATGAAAACATTCCATTGACGGAGTTTTCCTAGACTGAATAAGAAATCCCAGTAGAACATATTCAGGATCCACTGTAGGTTGGTTTGAGGTTTTGCTCCCTCCTTTAAATGTATAACTGGAATATCTGGGTGAGGAAGAAATCTATTTCATAAGTGTAGTATGCACTACAAACTCAAAAGTGTAATTAATACTATTTTAGAAGCTTGCTTACCTATTAACACATCCAATATAAAGGGGGTATTTTTTAGATTTCGACACCATGATTGGTAAAGAACTGCATAATAAATAAACAAATACCTAGCTATGAAATAATAGTCTTATTGCCTGGATCATAGTTGGAGACATCAATAGGAAGGGTTTGATAGGTGGCAGGCAGAGTTGAGGGGAATTATGCTGGCTTGCACAGCCCTGTGTCCTGAAAGATTAAAGAAATATAGATGCTAGTATGCTAATGTATTTAGGTTAAACTGGGTCTGGCAACAGTATGGTTAACGTGCGTGTGGTGTGCAGTGTGAGCTCAGCAGTTACTGGGCCAACTGCCTCGGTATTTCTGGGAATCCTGCCTATTCACAGTGCAGGGATTGTTCAATTGCTGCAAAATGTACAAAATGAATTTTACAAAAATGAATTGTAAGGAAGGCCCCATTACAACGATTTTACAGCAAAGATGTCAACATCAATTTTTCTTTCATGCATAGCTAATGATTAAAACAGCATATTCCATTTGCCTAAGACAATTTATTTCATATTGGCACATCAAAATATTGAAATACAAAGTTATCTTTACTCTACCCTTTTTATTCATTGCTGCTGAACCCATACCATTGTTCAAACCAGGAAAAATAAAACAAACTTGGCACGAAATACTTAAAACAAAGGCTCATCAATATTCTCCAATTTGTCAACATCTCAATTACAGCACTGGAAAAAATGTAAATTTCATGTGCTCTAAACACTGAGGGGTCTATTCTCTTGCCAATTCACATGCGTAACTCCCATCAGCGTTAATGGGAGTTACACAAACCCATCAATAATAATAATACTTTGTACATATATTGTGCCTTTCATCTAAGGCTCTCAAAGTGCTCTATGAACAAGGAGGCTGCTTCCTAGTCTTTACTCTGGCAAAATACACAATGAAATACAAAGCAGCTTTTGACTCAGCAGGTACAGAATTAGGGACCCCAAGCCTTATTATCAAGCCCCATTTTACTGATGGGAAGCCAGACACAAAGAGGGCCAGTTACTTCCGCAGAGTCCCCAGTCTGTACCCTAATTCTATCCCTGAAAAACCAGATTTCTTTCTTCATTCTAATGTGACTAACAAGACAAACTCCCTCCCTTTGGCTGCTTTTAGCAAAAGAAATCAGAGTGAATGAAAATCTGGTTCATATTTATATAGTTTACTGCTAGGCATGTGCTGTTTGAAAGATATAGTAAAGTCGGGTTTTATATTTTACCAAGTTTGTTTCTTACAATATTTTTAAAATTCGATTTTTTTCCCCCATTTGGTTTGTGGCACAAACACTAGAGAGTAAAAGATGACCTTTCACCTGTGTAACTGTAGCTCTTTCACTATCAAGTCATAAAATGAGGTATTTTTAGGTTCCAAAGCAAAGATGTGTATGAATCATTTTAGTAAAAATATTCACGAAAAATATAAAGCAACATAAATGCATGTATTGTTTTATAGCATATGGCTATTAAAGTTTAATTTAAAATGTGTATGAAAACATTGTATTTAGTACAATTCATCCCTATTTTTCCTGTTTATCATAATTTGTTTTGAAACTGAGTCGTTTTACAGTTTTCCATATGCCTGTTGTGCTAATAAATTCTGAATAAGCAAGAAAACTCTTTTCTAACCTACCAACTTGGTTTCCAATGAAACATTATAATATATTTAATGCTAAGAACATAAATTTCTCTTCTAGCTTTTCCATTATACATCAACCCTAAGATTTAACCTAGGATAAGCATATGTGATTTCAGTCAATATCTCTGTTGACTTTGCCCTGAAGCAGATAATTAATCTTTCCCACAGAAAGCTACTATGGACAATTCAGTGGGCCAAATTTCACAGCACCTTAAATACATGTTTGAAAGACTCATATGGGCATAAGTATGACAAAATACTTCCAAGCCTGGCCTTCAACATGCGGTCTGCCGTAACAAACAGTGTCCCCTTAAACATGTGTTTGGGAACCACTGATGTGGTAAGCCAGGTAGGAAATTCTCCATGTCAAAGCGTTCCCTGTGTTATAGGAATCATAAGTTGTTTTGTCCCTCACACTTTAATACAGTAAAATGACTGACTTCCTAGTTCTCGTACACATAAGCTACCATGTCCATTCTTTAATCCCACAGAGATATGATAAAAGGAACAAAATCCTACAGGGATCAAATCCTTCAGCATGGGATAAGTGGGTGCAGCTACCCACAACATAGAGGTTTGTGTGTATCACTTTTACTCAGTGTGTCAGTCTCAGAACTCTTCTCTTTTCTGACCAAAAACAACAACAAAACAAACTAACCGAAATGATAAAACTCCATGCCTTGCTTGCTGCTGCAACTGTTCCCAGCTCCAAACCCCAGGGTCTTCTCTCTCCCCCTCCCCTTCTCTCTGGTCCTTTCCTGCTATCTCCCTTGCCATAACTCAACCAACCCAACAGAACCAGTCAGTTTTAAATTTCAGTTGGGACCTTCGTGACCTGTTAATGAATCTACAGAGAGGAGAAAAACTCACAGTGTTGAGTTATGCCTGGTGTTGCTAGCTGACTTGGAGTCAGAAATGCTTGAAGCGTTAACGTAATTGCAAGAATGTGAAAAATGAAGCGCTGGGCTCCTGAGCAAAGTGAAAGGTCAAAGCGAGCCTCACACACAACAAGTCTTTGGAAGATAGCCTCATTAGACCATTAAGTCTGCTTCTCTTTCCCCCCTCTTCTGCACAATGTTTAGGGCGTTTTGTTTTTATTAATAGATACATTTCACCCTTTGTGTGATAGCAGTTTGGGGTGGTGGGGAAAGGTGGGAGTCATTCAAAGCTTTCCAGCTTTAACCCTGCCGATAAGTCCATCACCAGGATATGGAACCACAATTAAGGCATTGCACTGCAGATCCACAGAATTTATGTTCGTGCCATCTCCAAAATGCCTTCCGGTTTGGTTTTCTTAGGTGCAATCTAACTGGTCTCATAAAGACAGTATATAAGCCTAAATAAATACAATTTGCAAGTTCTTCCTCAATTTACCATCTCGTAGAGTTCATTTCTGTATCAGTTTCAAATTTGTTAAACCTAGATTCTAATTTGGACCTAGTCACAGTTAATGGCATCCTAGGAGAAACGATGTTTCTACACTCTTCGAGAATACTAGTCATCCAAAATCTGTGGCCAGAAACCTGGAGGAGTGAAGGCACTCACCCTACATCAACCACCCTCTTTTAAATGGCATATAAGACTACAGCTCAAGCTGTTAAACTGTCCTCCACCTGGAAGACTGTCTAATGCTTAAATATTGTGGCCATAAACACAGTCATAATAGAGATGAAATAGACCTAGGAGATCAGACACTATCTAACGTAAAATATTAAAAAGTAAAATCTATACACTTTCCTGGCCCACATTCAATAACGCATCTTCCTTTCAATTATCATTTTTGCTACAGAAGACTCATCCCTACCAATGTATAATTGCTCTCTGTGCAGTAGGTGAGTTTTCCATGGTAAAATTTATTCTAGAGTACACTAGGCTTCCTTGTCATCTGCAGTTGATGCCCCCCTTGTCCTGCGATTATTCTAATCTTTAGGATTTCTGACAAAAGTTGCCATGTCAGCTGAATGAAAATGGGGACAAATAGGCTAAGAATTTCAAAATCCATCTTCCCAAGATAAACTTCCATGTAGACGCCACACCGTTCTCTGAGCTCATGAGCACAGATTTGGGCATTTTATGTACTTTAGAGGCATCACTGCTTGATTACAGAGAACTCCTAATGGTGATATGACAAACAAAATAACCTGGTCATTCTATTTACTCAGTAACAAAATAAGCCAGGTCATTCTATTTACTCACACACCGAAGTTAAAGTGTAGATAACCAAATCTGCAAAAGAATTGGCAGAACTACTCAATTGTTTTTGTAATGTCTACTTAAAGATGAGACAGTTCACTTTGATTTTTTTTTAAAGTAATGTAAGTTGAGAGGAAATACTAATATAGCAGCTCTCTAACCTGCCACTCTCCTACTTACAGGGAGGTAGTAGTGAGATCATAAAATACTGAAGCTAGTTCGGTTATGTCTACTTTGCACAAGGGAAATGCTTGACCTTTTACCTTGCTCACTGCTGTTGTCTCCACTCTGGGAAGCGTGGCCCCCACTGGAGGGCCCCGGGGTGCCTGCTGAGTGGGTGGACGTTGCATCGTCGTGATCTCGCCAAGATGCAGGATTCTGATGTCAGGATGCCAAGAAATGTTCCCACAGTTACCATTTCAGCCATAAATGAGGAACCAATAGGAAAGGTGCAGAGAAAGACAAAAATGTGTACATATTAGTATTTGTGGACCTAGGCATATACAGACCCCACACTATAGTATGTTGTCTTTTCAGCAACGGGTACCAAAAAGAAGAAAAGATGCTCTAGCATCTTGATAAGGTGATGGTTACATCTGTGTCTACATGTGTTTAAACTAATGGAAACAGACACATAAAAGGGGTGCGTTTTATGATACACAAATTATACCTCGATAAAGTTAATTTTTAAAGTTAGGGAAAAAAAAGCTTTTTAAAAATTTAGAAGTCATTTTTACTCTTGCTGCCTTAATTGGGACACACTCTTCCAAGAAAGAGGCCCAATACTCTTGGATACTAAATTCCAGAACATCTACAAAACTCACGACTCCCTTAAAAACAAAAATAAAAACAAAAACAAAAAACCCCCACAGATCCAAGAACATATGGGGCAGCTCTTTGCATCTTTCAGATGCATTGCCCTACACCAACCTGAATGAACTCTGAACATTATCAACTGGTTACACAACCAACAGATACAGTGATACTAATGAACAGAATGAAACAACTATGAACTGCTAGCCGAGTGATAAACTGGACAGAACTTTCGCGTGAGCTCCATGGAAGCTTAAAATTCACAGGCAAGTGCTTTTTTCCTGGAAGCATGACTTGTTTCAAAGGACATGCAAGGCACACTGAGAAATTATAGCTCATGCTACTTTGCCGAGTGTATTCTTCTCCTGTTCCTCCTCCCCTTTCCTGATCATTCCCAATCCCCTGCTGTTGCTTAAAGGAAAACAGGAATTCTAATGTACAGGAAGGACTTTATCAGCACCACATGAAGGCAGGCAAGAGATGGAATTTCCTCTGGCAGAAACGGAGAGGAGGAACAGCACATGAAACAGACCAGCCTTAAGGCCAGACAGTACACTTGTCACCTGCATGTGATGACTTCAACTAAGACCAAAGATCTCCTGGCAAGCAAATTCTTATGGGGGGGGGGGGGCAGGGAGATTCTTTGGGGGCAAAATAAAACAAAAACATCAATCTCTCAAAGTGCACGATTTCTTCTTACAAGAATTGGTAAATAAGGATTCAGACAGACCGACATGCCTATAGGCAACAAGCAAACATCTTGACCATCTGAAAACAATCTTGTCATGTTGTCATTATATATAGTTTATCCAGAAGAAAAGAAATTAGTCTATCACTTTCTTCTACATCAACTCTGTAATGTGTATATAGAATATAAAGTTGTATTAAAATAAAATCAAGAAGCCATGGGGAGACAAAATGGGGACTATTCTTATTTGGAACAACAACAACAAACCATTCTCTTCCCCTCTACAGGTCTGCTATAAACTGAGTGCAAATTAATAGTTGGCATCTGTAAAAGATGACGAAATGACCCAAAGCTCTATAGATCAGTAATATCTGTATCAAAACAAGGCTACTGGCAATGCCATCAGGCAAGCAACTGATTCCAAGTGGAAACCCCAAGCAGAAATTTTGTGATTATAAATACAGCACAGGTTTAGATCTCTGAAGATATGTTTTAGAAAGTAGATTAGGGAACAAAATTGAGTAGAAAGAACTGAAAATCAAGGTTCTGTGCTGCCTGTACTAAGACAAAGACATGCCTGTGACTTCTCTTTTTATCAGAGTTAGAAACCACTCCAACAGTTTCCAGCTAAAGGCAAAGAGAATACAGGGGCTCTTCAAGCTTTGCAGCCTCTTCGAGTCAGCTGTTTGCTGGATGGTAATCAGATAAAGAGCTAGAAGAATTGCACGGGGGGGGGGGGGTGGAGGGGGGTGGGGGGGGTGGGGGGGGTGGGGGGGGTGGGGGGGGTGGGGGGGGTGGGGGGGTGGTTAGGAAACAATGGCGTGGCATTGGTTTAGTCCTACAACCACACTGGTGAGAGCCTTCTTTCAGAAATAACTATAACACATTCACCTAGGCTAAACTTTTCAGTGTATACAGCAAGTGATGTTAATTTTATGCACTGCAGTCTTTTTAGTAAGCAGGCTGCTAGAAAAGCTCCTCACCCCTCATGAAAATTGCAATAATTAGCCACTAACATCTCAACTATGTTTTAAGGTAAATGTCATCCAACAACGATTATATCATCATTCAAACGAAGCTAGAGCAAGTTGTTCTGTCTGGGCACTAGAGTGGTTTGAACTAACTGCTCAGAAGGACTTCCAGCAACTGAAAATACTGGTTTGTCCTTATCAGTCAAACCTGTGCTGAGTTTTTAAAGACAGACCTCATTAATTTACAATTTAGTATACTTCTTCCAGTGGTTTTCTGAGGAGGAGGAGGTGTTTTCTAAAGTAAAGGAGGGAAAAATAAGCCACATCAGCAAACATTACTTTAGAAGCAGCTGGCTCCTCCAAGGGAGTTGGATCTCTGGTTTTCAGCCCATTCCTAGAATTTGCTCATGTTCACCATTTCACGTGCCATGCCCCTGTCTTTTTCTCTCTTTTCTCCTTCATGTCCTCAAAAATGCTGTCCCCAACAAGTGTCATAAGATGTTGGGTTTCCATATGGAATGTCTCAAGTATTATGACCTCGTTTGGGAGTCTGATCAAAACTAAGGAATACCCACCCTGGCATTCATTTAAGTTGAAAGTAGGAAAAACAGATGTATCTCTCCAGGGCTTCAGGGCTGAGAAGCTCCACAAAGTTGTTCACATTCAGCTATACCAGGGTGGCTCGATCACCCAGGGGGACTTCTCTTGAGAGAAGAGACAGGGAGGGGCAAGGCGTGTGAAATGGCAAACATGACAAATACTGATAATCTGGTCCATAAAAAATTGCTACCTTCCTGGTCATAAAAAATTACAACCTATGTGGACAGATAAAGTGTAATCCTTTACCCATAACACTGTTTTTTTTTTCTTTAGACTGAAATATTTGTTTGTATCACAACTTCTTTCTTCTTCTTTTTTTTTCCCCTCCCTAGATAGTTTCCAAGTTTACATCCTTCAAGAATAAACTGCCTGGCTTTCTGCCAAATTATATGCAGAAGTTTAGTGAATCTTGAAACCGAAGTGGCATACGAAAGCATGTAAAACACATGATGTATGTGGAAAAGAAAGAGAAATGCTCTCTGAGTGCATGCGTGGGGGTGAGCACTCAGGTATATGCATTCCACTGTGTATGTCCTGTTCTTCAGCCAAAGTATCACGAAGACACCCGAGGGCAAGGAGTGAACATGTTTCTATTCCCAGTGGCTTTAATAATTGGGAGTCAAATACGGTACTTTTCTTGCTCTTACGTAATTGCGTTAAAGAGCAGTGTTAGCAGGAGAAAAGCAGTGAATACTGAGTGGAGCACAATAGAAGGAGATGGAAAATAGATACAAGAAGCTAGGTCTCCAGGGGCAGTATTTTCTATTTGCTGGGCTACAGACTCACAGCTGATAATGCAAGTTGTAATTAATATAAAAGCATGAGACAAGATGGGGAGAGCTTGTAGTAGCGGGGCCACAGGAGATCACTCTGCTGCTCTCCTCTGTTTCTCATTTACACACAGCTTTCCCTAGAAAACACAATTCTGCCAGTGTTTTCTCCCTTGAAATTAAAAAAAAAAAAAATGATTTAGCACCATCATTGAATTCTGCTAAATCTGGGAAAGAGCACAGAGAGGACAGGAGTCTCTGGGCATAGGAAGCAAAACATATGTACGCCTTTTTTGTTGAAGTTGCAGATATGGTGGAAATTGTAACATTTTACACCATTATGGCATTTCTGTGGGGACCTGCCCATAGGAAAATACTTAATCAGTCCTGGTGAATTGGTAGGATTGCCCTGTTTAAATCCACAAAGCTCATGATTCTCACATTGCAAAAAGAATGGAACAAAATGTATGAGCGTTTCTAAATAAATACAAAACTGAATGAGGAAGTAAAATGTATTAGGATTCAAGGGGGGGGAAAAGCCATACTACACACACATTCTTTCTAAAATAATCTGGAACTCATCTTAGACCCCAAACGAGAAGATGAATCAATGGATGTGGTATAGGGGAGAAAGCATTAGATTCGAATTAAGTCACTAGGGTGCCATCTCTAACTGATCATGTGGCCTTAAGCAAGTGATGCACTTCATTTCCCTGGGACTTGTTTCCTTTATCTCTTTAAAATTAAGAAGTTAGGCAAGATAATCCATAAGGTCACTCCTACTTCTTATTTCTATTATTAAAAAATACTTACAATAAGCATTTGATTTTCTAGAACCTATACAACTAAAACACGATCTATAACACCAAGCCAAAAATTATACATGAACTTGGACAATACGGTAAAGTAATTCAGAATATGCGCTTGTAGGTGGAAAGCAAGAGCAAACATATATAAAGACATTTTAACCAGCAAACGAAGCATGCAAAACTAATTTGGCTCAATATGTTTAAACAACAAAGGCAAGATATGCTTGCATCGGTATACACAATTAATATGTTACATATTTCCTATGACTTTATGATATTGTAGCTCCTAATTAACATTATGCAAAAATTACTATTTTTTAAAATCAGATGAAGACTCCTGTCATCAGGCATGCAAGCCTACAGAAGTTAAAATGTTAATTGTATGGTTTGAAAAAATGTTGGAATTTCAACTTCATTATTCTAAAGTTGACACAAGAACTCAGGAGAAGCACGCATGCTTTCAGAACATGGACTCACTCTTTAAAAATGTAAATAGAGCTGGGGTCTTTCCCTCAGTTCCTTGCTTCCACCCTCCACTGAGCTTTGGGAATTAATAGGTGAGTAACTCTCAAAGTAGTAGCAAGTGCTCTTTGCAAATTCCAAAAACAAATTCCAAAATTAAAAAAAAAAAAATGGATTCCTCCATCAAATGGATCAACTTTTAGAAAAGAGAGAAATTTCTTATTTTGTTGATATGCCATCATATTAGAACATGTCTCCTATAATTTTGAATTGCGTTGGAATATTCCATAAAGCATTCAGTCTGAAAAAAATACAAAATCAATTTTTAAAAATATCCAAATTTTAATCTGATCGTGAATGTCAGTGGTTGTCAAGGGCACCTTTGTTTGATTTCATCTCATCACAGTTACACTGAAAACATACTTCAGCTGCTCAACCAAAGGGATTTAAATAACATAATTATTTTTGATGGAAATTGACGTAGGAACTATCAACCTTCAGAAGCTATACAACAATAACAACAGAAAACCCATGACCCCAGGCATGGTGAGTTGGTGGACACAACTTGGAGGGAGAACTTTTCCGGAATGGGTCCCTAGAGGCCTCGGGTAACACACAGTAAGGTCTAATCCTATACTAGAACTTAAGAAACTATCTGACAAAATAAATCATTTGTATTATTAATATTATTATCAAATCCCATTATTTCCCCTTTGATATCCTATAGGCCAATCACTTAAACCTATCCCTTTCCTCACCGCCTAATCCTTGCTAGATTTCCAGGTACTAATAGCATTTACGTCTGGACACTTGCCCGCATTCTGTCAGGGACAAGGTTTGGGGAGACTCCCCTCTAACTTAGCCCATTTAAAAGAACTGTATACACAGAAAAAAATAACTTGATAGATTCAGAGATGCAAAAGAAAAAAAACAGCATATCTTCAGTTAAGTTACAGCTTTCAACATAGAAATTAAAATGTTTTTCTTTTATGTATCATATTATCAGAGCCAATTTTAAGGCACCTGTCACTAACTGTTAACAGCTACAGTTGTATTTTCTTCCCTATACTTAATTCACCTAAACAAATAATAATAAACAAGTAAAATGTAGTTCCTCACGAACGTTAATCAGGAATAATAATATGCACTTCAGGCAAATGGACCTTGGCCCAGAGAATGTATTTCAAACAGATATGTTTCATTTATCTAATGCTGATCTAAAGATACGTAATATCTTTCAACGTAAACTTAAAGAAAGATTTTATTAGCCTGCACTGGATCTAAAGACTTGATCTAAAATTATGTAAAGTAGAAAATGTGGAGATCACCTATTATTTAGAAACACTACAGACCAGGAAAAGCATGAATTTTCCACAACAGTTTTCAAGTTGAAAGTTTTGTCTTTTTTTAAAAGAATTTGTTTCTTGATATGTCTATTTTAAACATAATAAATTTGGATGCCTGGGAAACTTAACATGAATTGCAGCTGAAATATAGAGTTCCATTTCCTTTCACTATCTTATTTCCTTCTTCCCATTATTCCAAAGAATACTCTAACAGTTGTTCCCTACCTATAATAATTACTATTACGTTTAATAAGAAAATAAGATAAACTATACTAGAATATAAAAACGCAAGCATTCATTATGAATTTATTAAAAACAACAAAACAGGAGCCAATGTTGCAAATTTTATCTTCTGTTTAATTCCAAATTTCCTTTTATCATTATGCCCATCATGTACGCCTCGATAATAAATGAACGAATTCAGTATCTTTAACGGATGTAATGTACAAAAGGTTAAGACATTATGGTTGTCTTTTTATCAACGTTACATCAGATTATTCACATAAAATTACAGAATGTGAGATCAGCATGACAACAGCCTGATACACTGTGGAATCGTATATAAAACCCATTGCTAAAAGTCTGCCAAAAATAATTGCTTTCAAGGTATTTGTAGCAAGTACTTTCATTCGGTTTTTTTTTCAAATTTTTTAATAAGAAAATAGAAGTCTAGGTTGGCACCTAATATTTTGTTCCTGACGCTTGTCCCTCTGCTTTCTACTACACAGAATTACACACTTATTCTTTCTTTTCTCTCTTTCACTCTCTCTCTCCTTGCCTGATCCTTCCTTAAACACACACACACACACACACACACACACACACACACACACACAATGCAGCTTGATACCGCTTAATAAGTATAGAGGTGTATGTGTTTTGGGGTGTCAAACAGCTGTCACAAACTGTCACCTCCACAAGAGAAACCTTGGCACACAACAAATTAAACTACACTTCTTTTTTAGCTGTCATTATTCATAGCCAATAAGTTGAAATGCTCTCGGCATTTCATGTGCAAATAAAACCATGAGGAAGCGCAGTAGATCAGAATAGTGGGCCAACAGATAAAACAGAGAAAACAACACGCTGTCTCAGTCCTTCTGAAGTGGCTCATCATCACCCCTGCACCAGCATGCACCAAATGAGATCCAGCCTGGGGCAATGTATTAAATATGCATATCAAAGCAAATGAAAAAATAAACCTGGAGATTCAAATTGGACACATTTACATGCTGAAAATGTTCCCCTCATACCACTTTTCAGGTAGTAGTTCTACGGTATTTTCCCTTTTCTTGCTGGTGGGGGGTTAAGGGAGAGCGCGCTGGCAGGAGAGGCAGAAACTAAGAGAATTCACTTTGTAGGCGGATGCCTGCTAATGAATACAATCAATATACCTATGGCACAAAAATATCAAAAAATGGTGAAAACTCTCCAAGGTTTTCTCTCACCTCCCGCATAAAATTCCAGTCGGTAGCAAACCTCGCCATTTCCCACTCGGTGTGCTGGTGGAACAAATTATTGCTTCCTTTCAAAACAAATAGCAGGGGGCTAAAGTAAAAATGTTATAGTTCAGATCTCTAGGAAATAGAAGGCTTTAAATTATGATGCCCAATGAGGTGGCAAGCCCTCGTGGGTTCAAAATAAATCAGTTGTCATCTTTATTTGATTGGGGGCCTGAAAGAGGAGCAACAAATGTTACCGTTGACTCTTTTATCCAAAGATGATGATTGTTAAATTATTAAAGCACTATCCTCTTAGGTACCACTGACTACTTGAGTGTAATTTAAATATTACAATAGTTTCATAAACTGGCACTGTCGATCAGCCAATCCTCTAAACAGCCTAGTTTATCTTATCTCTTCTGTGTAAACATCAGCATGTTCTAGTTCCATACATCGAAAACAGTTGCCAAGAAGCTATTCCAGAGAATCAAGTAGTCGAGACCCCCAGAAAGGTCACGAGAGAAACGTTTTGGGCTGCAGATAACTATGAACCTCTCATTCTACAAATCAGGTAACTATATCCTTCTCATTCCCCCAATACTGCAGAATGCATATGAACTGAGAAAGAGGAAGCTATGAAAATAAGCAAATGACGACAACAACAAATATTTCTAAGGTGGTGTCTCGCCTTATAGACAACAGCCACACGTCATAATGCCACATATCAGCAAGTAAACTTTCCGTAGCTGCTTGCTGCACCCTTTTGATTTTCGTTAATATACTCAAATACAAAAGAGCCCCCCAAAGTTCCCCCATTGTGATGGGAAAAGCCAAGAGTAAAGACAGGCACAGGAACTTTCAATGTCATAGCATTTATTCTGTCTCAGAACTAGACAACCAGGACTGAGGTTTTCTTTTCCTTTCTTTCTTTTCTTTCTTTCTTTTCTTTCTTTCTTTCTTTCTTTCTTTCTTTCTTTCTTTCTTTCTTTCTTTCTTTCTTTCTTTCTTTCTTTCTTTCCTTTTGTTCTTAGGCTGGATTTCCATACAGTACAAAGGCTAATAATTAAAATGTATGCCTGTATATTTTCAAAACTTTTTGGGGGGAGGTAGGGGAAAGGTAAAGAATCTCACAGAAGGTTTACTCTCCAGGCCTCTCAACCCATTCCTCTTAATAACCAAGAATGGGGTGGGGGTGGGGGGGGGTGGACAGTTGTGGTAATGGTACAAACTGCCTTCAAGCCTCAAAGCTGTTTAACTCCACAACATGCTAAATTAGTATTTCAGCCAGCCAGTTATTAGACTATAGCCTATATCACTTAGGTTGTAAGCTCAATTGAATATAATCTATAGACACCCTGTCCCCCACCCCAGGCTTGAGTTCCTATAAATAAACTGCTGTTCACACCCACTCTTTAACCTCGCCACTCTTGCCTTTCCTACCAGCTGCAATCTTTCTTCTCTTTGCTTCTTTTTCAAATTTTCAGTCTCACTACATATGCTTTTTTTCCCTTTTTTTTTTTTCTAAAGCATCAGGCTCCCTAGATCGGTTCCAAAATAGGATTAAAAACAGAGAATAGAAAGAAATCTCCCCTCCTAGACTGACATACACAGTCACTCCTTACTATACTCTGTCTTCATTCACCAACTGTTTAAGTGTTAAAATTCAACCACTAACCTATGGTTACTCAATCGTAATTCCCTTCAGCTTTCTGTAATACATTGTTAATAACTGTTTCATCAAAGTTACTGTCTTTTATTATAAAGATGCTTCAGGCACTTGGCAATAAGTCCATATACTGACAATAAGTTTCTATAGAGCAAAAGCTCAGAGAATTGTAATGTGTTCACTCCTTCTTTCCTTTCTAATGCAATGCAAGATTGTCAATAATTCTCAGGATTGTCATCTCTGTGAGGGACTGGGAAGTTGGCCCTCCCTCCCCAATTCTCTCTTGTCCTTCAGTGCTCTCTCCCCCACCCTGTCCATCTAGCCGACTTGCCTCTGGGTCCCTGCCGCACTGATTACACAGAGTTGGGAAAGCAGAAAAGGCAGCAGTCACCATATCAAACAGACAATTTGCTAACACTCAAGTCACCAAATCCAGGAAACTTTACACATTAAGAGCACAAATCACTCTATCAACTCCCTAGTTTCTTTGGTTCTCCACATAAATAAGGAAGGGGGGCAGCAAAGGGCAAAGGAAGATGAAAGGTGTGGCAGAGGTGGTGAGAAAGGGAGAAAAGACCCCCAAAGAGACCAAATCCCTTAACAAGAAAACCAAGTTTGAGCTTACTAAATGTTACAACAACTTTTTTAAAAATGCTATGCCCAGTAGTCTCAAAAGAATGCCAAAGGGCTCTCAGACTTACATGGTCAGCGAGATTTGTAGAGGAGCCTGAAAGTTCTTCGTGATCTGACTTGGAGCTGCCGTCCCTTTCATCAATGACAAGGTCGATGGGCATTTTCCCCTTCAAACAGCTAATGTACCGATGGCAGAAGTTATCACACAGTTCGTGGACCTAAAGGGAGGGTCATGGTGGAAGGTTCAGCTCATGTTGTTGTTGTTGTTATTGTTTTGTTTCATTTTTAAAGGGAAAAAAATCAGGATGCAGGGTTACATTTGGAAAGAGCAACAGTGCAACCTCTTCCAAACTAACTCTAATTAATGGGTGTAATACTTGAAGGCAAGGAAACAATAGAGCAATTGTTGCAACAGATATTATTCTCGGGAGACTTCCCTGAGCAACAAGTCACAATAAAGAGAGTAGAAACAAGACTGGAAATAACTGGGTTCAGACTGGGAGTCCGGAGGTGGGGTTGGGAGGGGGGATCCAATCTGATGATAACATCAAAATGTTAGAACGCTGGAACTGGGAACAGCACTGGCATTTGCGATTCAACAAGCTAAGAGTTTCATATGTTTCCAGGGGAAAGTGACTGAGCTGGAGAGCAATGTGAAGACAGCCCAGCGAGGATGATTTCCCCCTGCGTGTACCTAATGCGCGCTCTGGTCTGAGGGTGAGCTAAGCTAATAGAGACGCAAGCAGGCTGAATGTCCAGTAACACAAATGGTTTGCTGCATTTCAAAATAATCCTGAATGCCTAGGGAAAAAGACAGGGCGTGGGGGGGGGGGTGGGTGGCGCACAGCAGAGCTGTCCTAATTCACCCATCCTCTGAGCCCTTGGGTTGAGGAGCAGTTTGAAGGAAGGACATAGTAACAAGTTGCTCAAAACCTCCAGGTGCTCAGTGCCTCAGCCTGGAGATTGGCAGAAGACATCCCGACTCAACGGAGAGAGGGAAGTGGCTAAATCAAAGTAGGGAGTGTCATTCCCTGCTTACCTTTTCTAACTCCAAGAGATGAAACCTTAGTACTTGTATTGCTTGGATCATCTGAAAGAAAAGTTTGGAGTGTGGAGTTAGGGCTCTGTGACTCAAAGCCCTGAGTGGGGGGTGGTGGGGGAATTGAGCTGGGGAGAAGAAACAGGCAAGTGGCCAGGCAAAACCCACACATCAAGAAATCATCAGAAAAACCAAGTGATTACTGATCATCTCTGCCTCATTGGCCACGGGTAGGAATCTGACTCAACCTGAGCCGAGGCGTCTAATATCTTTGCCCCCTGTGTTCACTGAGCTATTTGGAAGGACTGCTTTCCTAGGGCCAGGCCTTCCTTCTCCGCCTGAGTCTTTAACCGTCCCCTCTTTCGACCTCAGGCCAAATTTAAAAAAAAAAAAAAAGAAAGAAAAAAGCTTCGGAGAGAGAAAGCTTTTTACAGCACACCCAGCAAAACCCGTCCTTACTAAAGAAGGAAATACTCAAGATGAATGGTGAGGCAGGGCCTTTGAGAGCGGATTTAAGTACTTTTAATATTGAAATTGTGCAAATTAGCAAAAGAATCGCACCTAAAAGTGGCCTGCGCAGGCCTGCCCCAGGACCCCCCCCCCCACACACACACCTCCCAACTCCCCGCCCGCCCTCCGCTGGGCCAGCGGTTACTTCCTTCGGGTTAGCTGCTGGGGGCTCGGCTGCCTACCCCGGCAAAGAGAGGAAATAACTCACTTCTCGAAGCCTCACTCCCGGGCCGAGACCCGGGACTCATCCACTGCTCACACTCGGGGCGCTGTGTCCCCGCCTGCTGCTCGCTGGGCTCTGCTCTCCCCTACAACCACCCCTCACCCCTTACCTCCCCTCTTCCTTTCAGGGGCTCAAAACTGGTCCCTTCCCCCTCACCACCCCCCCCCCCCCCGTCGCTTTGGAGCCTCAAAACAGGGTTCTGCTCCAACTCCCCGGAGCTCCAGGGGAAAGTGGGTGCTTCCAGGCAAGGAAAGGGGCCCAGGCTGGGGAAAGGGAAGAAACAGTGAGCCTTACCAAATTGTCCAGCTCTGGGTTTGAGGAAAAAAGTGGCTTTTCTGCACGAACCTGGAAGAAGCAGGGAAAGTCAACATGAATTACCAGCCCAACTTGAAAGAAGGAAATCCCTGTCACGGACTAAATTGCATGAGTGGGGAAGGTGGAGAGTCAGCGGCCGCGAAGAGGAGAGAGGCTTTGGTAAAACACAGGACACAAACTAGTGCCTTAAAATAGTGCGGTTGCTTGAAAAAGTACTGGGCCTCCTGCTCCTAGCCCCATTAAGGGGTACCCGGAAATGCTGAGCTGCAGCTGGAAATTCAGGGCCCTGCTCCAGGCCCGAGTACCCTCTTATTCAGCCCTCTAAGGGACAGTGGCTCTCAGCCGTCCTCACCTTACTGCCCGCACTGACCACCCCACCAGGCGCCCAGCTTCCTCCCCTCCCAGGCACTCTCGGGTTCCTCACCACCCCTATCCCCAATTCTTGTTCTAGTAGCTGCAGGCGGGGAAAAGGCCAAGCCCCAGATTAGGAGCAGGTCAACTTTAATTCGAGGGTCGAGCCCCTGTATTCCTGGCTGGGGGGAAAAACAAACACCCATATTTATCTCCGCTTCCAGTTCGCCTCCAGGCTCAGGGATGGGGAGGAGGCGTAGCGCTCGGAATGGGCCAGAGGAACAGATCGGGTGTCCCTGCCTTTTCCTCCTCTTTCATGTAAAGCTCTGAGGAAAGGGGAGGGGGTGGTGAGGGTCTGCAGGAGGGTGAGTGGGTCAAGAAGGCTGGACCTGCTTGGCGAAGACCGCGATGTCCTCGTTGAAGGAGTCGGAGGAGCAGACGTCTCCGCCGGCCACTCCGGGTTCCCGGGGAGTGCAGGTCGCCAGCTCGCACTTCTCAAAGACCAGAGCTAACAGAGGAAACAACGGGTGCCTAACGGGCAGCGCCACGCAGAGACACACACACGGAGACGGGGTGCAGAGGGGAAGGAGCGAGAACTGTAATCAACAAGTTTGGAGGGTTCGGATTCCTTCTTTCATAAAACAAGCACGCATCACACTTTACAAGCCTTCCTCAGTCAGCCGAGCCTGGGCCAGAAACAGAAAGGAAAAACGGCCTGGCCCTTTCCCTCAGCTCAGGAGTCCCTCAGGTCTGGTGGGAGAAGCCCCTGGCCACTGCAGCCCGCCGAGTAAGAAGAGCCTCAGTGGGAAATAATGAAACATCCGAGCAGCTCAGGCAGTCTGGAGCCCGGAGCTGATCCAGACCCAATCCCCATACTACAGAGGCCGCAGAACCAACCCCATACCCAGCCCTGACCTCTCAAGAATGGAACACTACGTGTTTTTTTTTTTTTAATTGCTTTAGCTCTGCACATTAATTGTCATTTCGAAGGAGGCCGAAGGCTTCACCCACATAGACGCCCGAAGTGGCATTTCCTAAATCTAAATCGGAGAGGGTCCTCTTCTAACCTCTCTACCCCCTTGCCTTATAAACTTGTTTGCTCTACTTCTAGTAAAGCCCGGGCGTGGGGGCCAAAATAATAGGAATGTTAAACGCCGAGGAGCTTCCTTCCAAAGACCACATTTCTCCAGCAGGCAAAAACAAATAAATCGAGTGTTAAAACTTGGAAGCGTGCGTGCGCGTCTGCCCTTTGTGTTCCTCCGGGCGGTTTAGCTCCACTTCGGGATGCTTGCGGCCTCTGGCTTCAGGCTCCGTGGCCGTTGACCAGCCGTCCCCTCCCCTCGGCAAACCGCCGCCTTCCCCACCTACTCTCAACTGGGAGAGCCCGAGAGGTACACTTTTGGACCGGGCACCGCCATCCCTGTCCGAATTCACTCAGGATATAAAACGCGGAATTTCCAGCCATCTCCCTCACTCCTCCTAAGAGCAGCTCTGTGCAAGCAGCAGTCCCTTCCACCCCGCTGCACTTCAAGGTCTACCCCCTTTATTTACAGAGAATTAAGAAGTGGGTGATTAGGACTTCCTGGCCGACAGAAGCAGCCCTGATCCCAGCTCAAGCTGCATTTAGTGACTCCCAGACTCTCGGTAGGAAACAGAAGAGGGGGGAAAAAAAAACAACAAAGTTGCTCCTCATCGGCAGGAAACTTTCTCCTTCGTCAAGGCCTCAGTTAGGGGGCCTGGAAGGACCAGCTCTGCGTCCTTTGGCCAGGAATCCCGTCCTTGGGGAGAAGGCCCTGGCAAGATTCTCAGGACTCAGTCACTCTGGGTTGTGGGGTCCGGAGTGACTGGGCTATGGGGGTGGAAGAGGCTTTATCTTTCGGGGATTTACACTTCAGGCGAAGAAGAGCAGGCCCCCTTCTCTGTCCTTTCTGAAGGCAAGCGGTCCCCCCCCCGCCCGCCCCCACAGCCCCCCCCCCCCCCGCAGAAACAACTCCCCACTTAGCCGACCATCCCCTCAACCCCCACAGAGACGAACACACACTCGCACTCACAAACAGTATGCTGGGTCGGGAGGGGGGGGGGGCGGTTGGTTTACCCATAGATCGCGTCCTTGTCCCGCTTCAAGGCGTCGTTGACAGCGGATCCCATGCTGGCCGGCATGACATTGGGGTGCGGGGCGTGCGCGCCGTAGTGCTGCGTGGCGTGGAGCGGCGGCCCGTG
The DNA here is from genome assembly GCF_028018385.1 of Neofelis nebulosa. NCBI lineage: Eukaryota > Metazoa > Chordata > Mammalia > Carnivora > Felidae > Neofelis > Neofelis nebulosa. Next base: position 66,417,798 of record NC_080788.1, on the reverse strand, counting down.
GTTCAGGTGGTGAACCGGTGGGATCGGCCGCGGCGCGTGAGGGTCTCCGTACATGGAAGCAGGCACCCCTACTCCGTCCATCCCGCCGTAATGGGGCAGCTCATCGTACTGTCGGAACCCGGCAAAGGGGAGGGGGGCGCAGGAGGTGAGGGAGAGCCAAGGGGGAATAGGAAAAGAAGATGGGAGAAGAGAGCCGGGAGAGGAGTGGGGAAGGAATAGAGGAAGGGTGGAGGGAGAAAGACGAAGGGCAGCGGGGGCAGGCAGGAGAGAAAGAAAGAGAGAAAGAGAGAGAGAGAGAGAGAGAGAGAGAGAGAGAAATAAAAACAAAGTCAGAAAGGAGAAAAGTACCGAGCACGAGTTGAACGCACAGAAACCAAACCAGCCGAAACAACGAGTTGAAAGTTGCGGGGGAAATGTTTTTAAATTTTAAAATGAAAAAGTAGGAACCAAGAGCAGCGTTTAGAGCAGGGAGAGGGGGCAGTGAGGCCAGGGACCGAGGGGGCGCCGGGAGGTCCCGCTCGGGCCAGAGGCAGCAGAACCATAACGAGCCAACCGAGGGAGAAGTGGAGTTAGTGTGAGAAGGAAGCCCCGGATCCCACCCCTAACCCCCCTTCGCCTCCTCCCGAGGATCCAATAAATCAAAAGGCGAAATGAAACAAAATAAAGAGAAGAAAAACGCTAATAATCAGGAGGAGAACGCCGAGGACGAGGGAAGGCTGGGGCCAGTGCCTCCCCGGGGGCAGGGAGCGGAGGGGAGGGGGGGGAATAACGTGAAAGTTACCAGAAACATTATTTAGCAGCGGATTCCCTGCGTCCTTGTCAATTTCAGAGACAAAACAAGCAGCCCAGGCTAGTCTAGGCGGCGGCGCAGCGGCTGCGGCAGCGCGGCCCCAGCGGCGGCCCCGGCGGCGGCGGCGGCTCCTACGCAGCCCGTGCCCGCCCCGAGCCGCGGGAGCAGCGGCGGCAGCGGCGCAGCAGCGGCAGCGGCGGCAGCAGGAGAACCGGGGGAATCGCGCTGCTGGGGTAAAAGCTGGAGCGAGGCGAAAGCGTGTAACAATTGCACACGCACACACACCACTCACACGCACTCGCCGCCCGCCCGCTCGCACAGCGCTGGAACACGCGCGCCCAGACACGCACACACGCACGCACACACACTCGCACACACGCAGAGGCACGGGGGGGAAAAGCCGATGAATAATTTTGCTGCTATTTTTTTAAATACTGGCCGCCATCATCAAGCAGCGAGCAGCAGCAGCAGCGTTGAAGGGAGAGGAGGCATCGGGACAGGCCCCTCTTAAGAGAGGATTTATATCTAGGTAAGTGTTGGAGATTTAAACCTACCCTTTGCGCCATCAGTCTGCGCTCCAATAAACTCCTGGATGTGTCGTATATTTAATATCCCAGTCCGGATAAGAAAGTGATCTAGGCTGAAGATTCCTTTTTTTTTTTTTTTTTTTCCAAACCAAAAAGACTTCTCCCAATTCTCCAATATGTTATTTTTAGGGGGGGGAAAAAAGCCCAGGCAAGACAACGAAGAGTTTTTTTTTTTTTCTGTGATATTTCTTCTTTTTCTCTTTTTTCCTCTTCTTCCTCCTCCTCCTGATCTTCCTCCTCCTCCTCCTCCACCTCCTCCTCCTCCCCCCTCCCCTCCTCCTCCTCTTCGGTCCTCCTTTCCCCCTCTTTCTCTTCTCTTCCCCTCAGTTGGAAAAAAAAAAAAAAGAAAGAAAAGAAAAAGAAGAAAAAGAAGAAAAAAAAAATTGTCAAGCCCCCGAACTGAAGGTTACGAGCGGCCCGTCAGCAGCCCACATGTAACCGAACTGTCGTGTTTCATGGCTTTTTGCCACTCCAGCTGTCAATCAAAGCCCGGAATGTCAAGGTAGTGAATGAATGATGGTTGATGATGATGAAGAGGAGGAATCTTTCAGACCCGTTTTTTTTCTTCCAGTAAAACTCCGCGAGGGGTTTCTGCTTCTTGAATTTTTTCCTCCCCCCTCCCCCCCTCTTTTAGCTTGGCCCCCGCGGTATCTATGATATGATCCTCTCTCTTTAAAGTATCGTTCAAAGAAAGCAGAGGGGAAAAATCAAGAAAAAAATTGAATAGTTTGCAAAAATTGGACTTCCTCCCCCCCTTTCCTGGTAGGTATTTTGTCTCTCCCTCTCTCTCTTTCTCGCTCGCTCGCTCTCACTCGCGCTCGCTCTCTCGCGCTCGCTCTCTCGCGCTCTCTTTCTCTCTCTGGGAGATGAGTGAGTGTCAGTAGGTGTTGGCAGGTTGGCTGCTGCCTGGCTTATAGAAGAGCCTCAGTTTGGCGGCGCGGGTCGGCGGCGGGAGAACGAAATGACGGAACCCGGAAGTCGTGGTGGCCATAGCCCGTCGTACGGCGGAGACACATCCCGGGAGTGGGGAGCGGGAGCGAGGAGGAGCGCGCCGCGCCGAGCCTCTGATATGCAGCGAGTGCGATCGGACGGCCCCGGCTGGGGGGGCGGGGGAGGCGGGGGGTGGGGGGGAGGGGAGGCAGGAGCCTCGCGGACCCGAGCAAATCAGCGAGCCTGGTTCTCCGCGGGGACGGCCGGGGGGGGGGGGGGCGGGGGGGGGAACCGAGCCGGAGGAAGAGGAGTGTGTGTGTGTGTGTGTGTGTGTGTGTGTGAGAGAGAGAGAGAGAGAGAGAGAGAGAGAGCGAGCGCGCGCGCATGCGGGCGGGCGCGCGCGAGCGAGGAAAGAGGGAGAGAATGAAGAGGACAGGGAGAGCGCAGAGAGGAAAACTGCAGAAAACCACAGGGAAAGTACGGTACAGCCTCAGATCTTCTAAATTTTTTTTTTTTTCAAACTTACTTCTAGTTCATTTTCCCATCACACCAGGCGCAAGCCTAACGGGGTCGTGTTGGGGACGATTGGAATGGCGATCTTGCTTTTGTTCCTTTTAATTCCGCGGGCCCCTATGCCTCTGCCAGCCGATTACTGCGCCCCTGAGGGCTTTCTGCTAAGATCCAGGGGCAGCTGGCTGTGCAGATCGTACCACTGCCGGCCTAGAGGTTTTTTTGTTTGTTTGTTTTTGTTATTTTTAAGTGGTACTTTCTTCCCTGTGCACATCCAGCGCCCTTGTCAACATTTATTTTTTTTCACGACGAGAAGAGATCAGCTTAACTCAGCACTGTCTCCAAGCGGTGCGGACAAGGGCCACCCTGGAGAGTCTCTGGGGGCCGCGATGGAATTGGGAGGGAGGAAGTGGGGAGGAGTCGTTTGGGTGTTTGATGTTGTCTGATGTCGCCAGGAGGGAGAGTGTGTGTGTGTGTGTGTGTGTGCGCGTGCGTGCGCGCGCGCCACTAGTGTGCGCTTCCGAAGTGGATCTCACTTAGAGCTGGGAAGCACCGGATAGAGAGGGAGGGAGAAAGATGCCATTCAAGGAGAATTGGCCGGTACTCCCTCCCAGCTTTGTTGTGGTCGCCCAGGGCGCAGAGGCCGGAGAGCGGTATCGCCAGCTAAAGGTTGTGTTAATTATACCGTACAATTTCGCGGGATCGGGAAGACCGGCCGACTACGAGCGAACTTTTCCAAAAAGGAAAAGGACGAGAGTTGGGGGCAGGGGGAGGAAGGTAACTATCCTACACTGTTTTGTGTAAAAAGTTAGTTCTGGAGGGTGTCTCACCCAATCCCCGGCAGGAGCTGCACCCAGCCTCACCTCGACGCCGCCGGTTTCACGGTGGCGGTGCGTCAATCACTCCGAGCCTCGAGCTGGGGGCGGAGTTATGGTCACCCTGCGCGCTCTGCGCAGCTGCCCCCTCCGCCCCCCCTGCTCCCGCCAGCAGTGCAGTCCGGCCCTGGTTGCTCCGAGCGCACCCTCTACCCAGCAACTCGCTCTTGTCCGATTCATGGTCCCTGGCTCAGGGAATCGAAAACAGACTGTTCCTCAACAGCTGACTCCCTCTCCAACTTTGAATTCATTCTGGATAGTAGAAAGTAGCATATTTTCCGCGCGCAATTTTGACCCGACTTCCCGGGGGATGGGAAGCACAGAGAAAAATAAAGCAGTGTGTGTGTGTGTGTGTGTGTGTGTGTGTGTGTGTGTGTGTGTGTGAGAGAGAGAGAGAGAGAGAGAGAGAGAGGCGCGCGGATGGGGTTGGGGGGGGGGGGCTTTACATCTTCTCTGCTTCACTGTAAGCTTTCAGGCAACACTCAACTGAGCTTAGATCGCAGCCTGCAGAGACTCCAAGCTAAGTCGGAGAAATTTGGCCCCGTTTTAATAGGGCTGGGGAATGAGCTCCGGAGGTCAATAAAGCCCTCCAAAAATGATGAATGATTGAGCACCTGTGATGATGATAGTGATTACCAGAGCAATTAAACAGTTTGATTAAATGAGCCATCATAACAATGATGTCTGCGGGAAATCGGCCCTCACATATAAAAATAGTGCGGTGGGGCTGTCAGAGGCGAGGGTAGCGCGACGCCAGGGAGCTGGGCTGTGGACCTCGGGTTATTTGCCGGGGTGACCACAGCAGGAGCCGGCCCGGCGCTCGGAGCTTCGGAGAAGAGAGTCTAGACCTGATTTTCAGCCACTTTTACGCCGGGCTTCAAGCCTGTATGATCCAACGGGTATGAAATCTGCAGGTTGTGGGGAGGGTCCGTCCCCCTCCACCTTTTCATTTTTTTTTTCCCTAGAAGAACTCCAAGATTAAAAGCATCCTCCTTATTTGTTGCTGAGTTGCTCGTCGACATATAAGAAAAGGTGAGTAGAAAAGGAAAGAAGACAAAAAGAAAAAAAAAAAAGTTGTCTTGCAGAATTTTGTTTCAAGCGGCAGTTAGGAGAATTCAGTTTAGCCGGGGCGGGAAGGCTGAGAGAAAAATAACAATCTGGTCTCCGCCTCCGGAGGGTTTTCTACTAGAGATGTTGAAATTGCTGTTTCCGAGTTCCCCGTGCAGCGCCGCTGAGAAGTTCATAGTGATTTTTAGTTATTCTTCCAGTTGTTCGTATTTTCAATATTGTGTACGTATTGTCGCCAATAGGGTTATTGTTGTTTTAAACAGCCTGTGTAGTAAGCGTCACTTCTCTTTTTAAAAAGAAACTCAATTTCCTTGATAAACGCTCCTTTTATAAAGATCAACTTGGAAACAAATCTCTATTTTGCCGAGTTTAAACACTGAAGGTTTCTACCTTATGCTGCCTTTACCACCACTTTTTTTTTTCATAATGATACTGTGAAGTGAGTTAGCATCCCCCACAGCCTTTATTTTGAAAAACTTCACGAGTATTAAGAAATATATAAGTTTCATACTTGGCAATGCATTCGGGTAAACAATTCAGAGCGATTGCTGATTTCTGTATTTTCAAACAGTTGGTAGGCTAATAATGGGTTGATTATTCCGTGATAATCTTGGGTTTTACAAAAGAAAGAAGGCTGGAACTCGATTTTTCTTGTGTTTTAATCCTTTGGGCAAGGCAGAAGTCATTTTAACCCGAACTCCTTTCTTCCTTACTTTCTAATATTCTGTAACTTCTTTTGCATTGTATTGCATACATTAAAGCAAACTACAGGGATAATCTGGTTGATGTAGGAGGGAGATAGAAATAGGACATTTTAAGATAGAGTCAGAGGGAAAAAACAAAAACAAAAAACCACAATCATCTTTAACTCCGAAGACTTCAGTTTAGGAGTGCGAGTGTTAAAAATGAAGCCCGAATGGAGGAAAGTCTGCATGATTTTAAAATTCACTGATTGCCTAAGGAGAGAATCCCGAATTTCATGCGACTAAAGAGATTTCACTTACCTAGTTGCATTCATTTATGAAACTGTACGTGTAAAATAGCATCGCAGGGCAATAGATTACACACAAGATCAAGTTGGAGGTGATTCAGGGTGTCCGTTCTTGGTCATTCTGATGAATTCAGACTATTACTTTTAATCACCAACTTGCTGATGTTTTATTAACAGAGCTAAAAAGCATTTAAGAACTTCCTGATATCCCCTACCTCCTTCAGTGTTGCCGGTCCGATAGAAGCGATTCCAAAGCAGTGGGGTACACACACTTTCTGATTTCTAGCCTGATAATTATGCTGCTGATGCTCCAGTCTCACTCAGCCTCTGCACCCCCACCCAGGCGGAGAGGCTCATCTGTTCTTCCACATTTGGGGTGAAGGGAAAGTAGGTGGGGCAGGCCCTGGAGACAGGCGCGAGATGGGGGTCGCAGGAGGCGGCGCACACCTCCGTCAACAGTCAGCTCCCTTTGCCCAGGCTGGAAATGGTTTTAACAGGCGGTAAAATTTCATCTTGCGGTGTCAAATTGGGGTCATTTTGGGGTTAGAGTTCTCAGTGTCCGAGAGGAGCTGTCCAGCTGCGTGGGGACTCATTAACTGCAAAAGATCTGTTTCAGTAAAAACAATTCAAAGACAATCAGAAGGCTAAAGACCCTCTACAAATCGCATTTTACAAGTGCCCCAGAACAAATATGGATGCTGAAACCTATTTCTTCAGAATCCCAAATCTGCTACTTAGCTCTGGAGTGGGGGTGGGGCACTGCATAAAAAAGAGGTGAAAGGGAGGGGACCTGATCTGGTGGGGGGGGGGGAGTGAATGGGAGGGGGGATGGGCCTCTCAAATTTAAGAGTCTAGTCTGTTTTTAATCACTTCTTTCTTATTGAAGCATCCCTAAGACTTCTGAGAACTCCTTCTTTTCTATTTTTCCTCTTCTTTTTTGACTCAACATGGAATGCTATTATAGGTAACATTTAAGATTTAAAAAGAATAATTGAATCCCAATACAGTTACTCAATTTAAAGGGCACTAGCTTTATAGAGAGTACTTAATTTGAAATGAGCATTTATGAACCTAGACTCTATTTTAGGTGAATTGGCCCACCTTCCTTAAGAAGTCTGTGCTTCTGTTTGATCTTTTTTTTTTTTTTTCCAGAAAGTTATAGGTCCTCAGCACAGATAACTTCAAATTCCTCAGAACTGTGAGGTCCAAAGTGTTAATCTGTGTATTAAAATCACTGGGTTTAAATCCTTTTTGTCTTCCTACAATAGATAGAATAATTGACAGCTTGCTAGAGGAGCAAATAAATCCAACCTTAATCTTATTTGTAACTTTAGTTAATGTTTTGAATTGGGAGTATTTTGGGTTAAGCAGGTGTGTGTGTGTGTGTGTGTGTGTGTGTGTGTGTGTGTGTGTGTGTGTAGGTTCTGTTTTTCTGTTTGCTGGTATGGAAAAAAGATATCATTACTTTGATTTTAAAAATGTTTCAGTTAGAAGGAAAGTGCAATTTTAAATGAGAAGCTAGATGTGTGCGATGCTAGAGTTTTTAGAATAAAACAAAATCGATACTTTGAAGTATTATTTGAAAGAAGTTTTCTTTCCTTCATTACTGACCTGAGCAAGTAAAGAGGATCACAGTATTTCATTCTTTGTCACTCTCTCTTTGGACTTCACCTCTGTCACCAGGTCTTCTCTCTCCATCTGTTTCACTGTTCTTTGAGGTCTGAACGCGACAGTGAATTTTTGTAGTCTAATTCTTTCTCCAAGCTTACCAAAGTCTTTATAAATTGTTATTCAGGATGTTTGATTGCAGCCCTGCAGAGGCAGCCTTGAGCCCAGCATCACTGGGACAAAGGCAGAGGGACTCTCTTCTGCTCCAGACCTGCTGGCTGACAGTTGGAATTTTTGATATATATTTTATTTGGCGGTTCCAATAATGTGTTTGCTTCTCCCTCCCCCATTCCCTTGCAGCCATCTATTACGTTAAAAATATCTCTTCTCTATAAACCTCAGCTCATCCTTGTGAACTGTTCTTGACCTTCCCAGCCATGTGCCAGCATCTTTGGAAGTTGGACTAGGAAGAATTACACTTCCTTCCTTACCTGTTAACTTTGCTCACTCTCTTCCTAGTTGGGATCAAGAGATAGAAGGGGACCTTTTTTGTTTGTTTTTTGGTCTTTTCCTCACTTCGGCTTTCTACCATGTATTCCCCCACCCCCATTAATAACAAGAAAGTACTCCATAATTTATTGTCTTAACGAAGATATGGTAGAATCATTGTGCTTTCTTTCCTTTTACTCTATCTTATGTCTTATTTCTCCCAATTTTAGCTGCTTCACCATCTCGCAGAAGTAAAGTATTTCAATAAATAGCCCTCTAGCGCTATCTGGCGGGGCTCCAAACACGACGTGCGCTCGCTCGCTCTCGCAGTCTCTGGCTCCTTCCCGCGCTCTCTTCCTTCCTCCCTTCTTCTTTCTCTTTCTCTAGTTTCTTTGGCTTACTATCTTGATCCTATTCCTCTTCTTTCCTCCTGCTGCCCTTCTTCTAGCTCCAACCCCTACTCCCAGCGCAGATGGCTTGGAAAGATCCGGTCAGAGGCTGATACCCTCAGAACCTGGTGATGCTCCGGCAAAGGAGCTCTTATAGGGCTCCCACCTTCACCCAGTGTGGGTCACCGGCCACCTTTGTCTTTGATTAGCATGCGGGTGTTGCTGAAAATGTTGCTTGTGTCCCAGCGTCTCAGCTGGTAGTGGTTTGGAGGGGATTAAAACTGCATTTGTGAAGTTTGGAGGAAAGAAATCAGACACTGGAATCCTGACTAGTGGAGACCAGCTAAGTTTTAGGTCGGGAGGCCTAGGCTCAGTGTGAGTTTAAAGAAAGGGTCCCAGAACTTCTCAGGGAAGGGGTTGGGGAGCAGCAGCTCTCGCCTGGACTTCGGAAGAACACTGGGCACTCATTCTTCACCCCCATCCCCAACACTTTCTCCTGCCTTCGGGATGCCTATATCATATAATGCGCTGTTCAAGTTTGTATCCTGGGCCTGTCCAAGATTTCTTTTTCAAAATGAGCTAGCTTTTCCAGCCCCCACCCCATGACCACACCAAATTTAAAGAGCAGTGGGAAAGAAAAGTGGGATGGAGAGAGAGCTCACTGGCGAGCCCACCGAGCAGAGAAGAGAAAGCCAACACAGAAACTGCAGGAACTCACGCTTGAGGATGCAGTACTCACCAACGTCCTCCCGCCTTTCTCGAAGAGATTTGTCTTATTTCTTATTGTGGTTTTGGTTATTTTTTTTTTTAAACAGTAGCCTATAAACCCTCAGCGGGGTGTGGAAAGCAATCAGAGGGGATAGGGGAGAAAGGAGAGATTCAACTTCAGCTGGATGCTTTAGATACTCTCTTTAAAATTCTTATTCTCCACCCCCCACCCCCAGACACACACCTCATTCTAAGCCTTAGAAAAATCTTCAGTTCTCCCTTTGAGCAAATCTCCCATGAAACTGAGGAAAGGATATGGGGCCTGGGGAAGATTTAGACTCACTCAACTTTCTTGCATTTTCTGAAATTTAGTTTTGACCTTGCAAAGTAAAAATGAAAACCATATTCCACCCAGCGGCTACTTGAAATGAGGGGACCTCAGCCTGCAGTGTATGTGATCACCAAAGACCCCTTCCTAATTCTGAAATTCTGCCCCTTCCCCATAATCTCAAAAAATGGAATAGAAAGTAGGGGGTGTGTGTGACACAATCCTAGGTTTTGTTTCTCAAGATTTGCCTCCCCTCCAAGCCCCCCAACACCACAGGAAGAAACTGGTGTAATTAATTGAGGACTGTTATGAGGTCATCATTAGCTAAGGTGCAAATAATTGCAGCCCATTTTTACTTAAAATTGACCAGCCCCAGAGTGATAGATCGATTTGGAGTATAAAAATGATGTATCAAAACATCAATGTCGATTATTTGAAATATTGTAGTCGAATTTTTGTATTGCTTCATCGGTTAAGTGTCTGAAAGTGCAGTGTTCAAACATATATTTATGTTGTCAATACTGTCAGAACTGTCACTTTCACTATCCTGGATTTGTACTACATTTCGAATTTACTCATTTACATAAAATGCCCACCCTAGGATTCTCCCACCCCCATCCCATCTCTCTCTTTCCTCCCATCTCTGGAAAATCCGTGTCAGTTTCTTCAAAGGACTCAGTAACCTTTGCCTAAGCTAAAGTGTGCACTGCCTCTTTTACTCAATTTTCCACATCGGATTATATGTCTTTTTCACCATTTCTAACTTTCAAAGGGAGCCTTCCTCTTTCTTCCCAATTCTGCCTACTCCAGCCTTTCCTCCGAAATAGTATGTAGCATTTGGAAAGATTCTGGTTTAAATATCCACATCTCAGTTCCAAATAAACCAGTTAGGTAGAAAAATGGAAAAACCGGACTTCAACGTACCTCCACAGCGCACTTGTGTAAACTGGGCTGTTGCCGGGCACACGTCCTCCCACGTGTCAGCGTCCATCATCAAATTACCTGGAAGACTGAAACCTTCCAGGGAAAATGAATTTGAAAACATAAATACGTTTTCTTTTACTTAGAAGCTGTGATAGGAGAAAAAGAAATAATACATATAAATGATCGGCACGCTTTACCTTTAAAAGCTTTTGAACTCAATCAAAAGACACAAGTTGGAAGCAGAATTGACAGTTTTAATTCTACCCATTTTCACCTGGCACGTCAGATCAGAGGCAATCATTTATTTTAGGGGGGGGCGGGTGTATGGGAAAGCCTGATGGAAAGCTTGAATCCACTGAAGTCTCTATCCTAAAAATCACAGAGAAATTAAGACACTTACTTAAACGCAAACATTCCATTGCTCCACACTTAGTCGAAACTAATTGAAATTTATAAATTCACATTCTGCCTAATTTTATGCTTTTTTATTTTCTAGGATTCCCTCCAAGTCTGACAGGAAAGACAGGGCCACTTCTGGATAAGCTGTAAGGATGCGTTTTCATTTCCACAACATTGAAGCACTTTTTATAAACCTTGTATTGTACTTAAATAAATCTATCTGGACATGAAGAGAAGTGACTCATACAACGATAGCTTGGCTTTGTGCTGTCAATCCTAGCATTAAAAAAAAAAAAAAAATCCAGAATCCTCCTGAGAAGCTTTTCCATATCCACTCATTTCTCAAAACAAACAAACAAACAACTAAAAACAAGAAAAACTAGAAAAGCAAAAGAAAGTTTACTGTATGCATCTGGGTGTCTTCTCTCGAATTTATAAATGTCTCCCAGCCCCGCTTGCTGTGTTGCCTCCCTCCTGCCACACACTCTAAGGCAGAGGCATCGAGGGATCGCCCCCCAGAGAGTTGTGTTTACTTAGGTTTTTTTAATCTCTCCACCATGTATGACAAGTGTTACTTCAAGAAATTCATCAGCCTTCTACAGATACTTCCAGGTTTTGCTGTAATGATCTGCAGAAGAGAACTGCCATCACTTTCTCACATCCCAAGGTGTTGCAGGAACTCAGAGAAAGGGGAGAGTGGCTGAAACGCTTAATTACAGTGGGGGAGGGAGGAGCGCAAGGCAGGGACCGAGGGAGGAGGGAAAGGAGGAAGATCCTTTACCTAGCCTGTACCTGGAGAGAGCTCTGAATCCTCTCAGTGGAAATTTGGGAAAGGTATTGTTGCCTTTTTTTTTTTTAATGCCTTTGGGGAGAAGTGATACCCTTGTGTAACAATTAGCTCAGACAATAAAAATAATTGGAAAATCAGTTGGAATTTCTGAGTTTTTAATTACGTTTAATTTTGTGCTAAGCCGTAAAATTACGAATGCCCCTCAATTAAACACTCTCCTCTTGTAAAGCGTTTAACAACAATTATTCCTTAATCAGTATGAATGTGAGTCACAAATGATGCTTTTCCACATCAAAGGGACGTCCTTCGACGTTACCTTTTAGTCATAAGTAAGAGGATTAATTCCTATAATTAGAGGGATAAATATGTGCATAAATACATCTCTCACTCTCCTTAAATACACACACACACACACACACACACACACACACACACACACTTTCACTCTGGGTGAGACGTGGCCGGCTCTGGTAGGGTAAGGGTTTTTAATTGTCCTTCTTTGCCTGACATCCCTTTGCTGGCCGGCGAAAGCAACCAAGCAGACCTGGGAGCGAAGGACAGACTTCCACAGAGGTACGCATACACAGGTCAGGCATGAGGTGCAAAGCGAGGGGGTCCCAAGGCCCCCACCAATTCCAACATGACCCTCCCAAGACAATAATCCACTCCGCACCCGTGCCCCTGCCCAATGCAGCAAGAGTTCTCTTCCTGTCGGTCCACTCGCCCAGAAGACCAGGGTCCCTGCCCTAAGCCGCACACCAGGTTGATTCTTCAGGCTACAAATAAAAATTGAGCATGACCTTTTAAAACTCCTGTGTGAATATCTCATTTACCTAATGACTTTATGTCACCTAGGAAGAAGGTCAATTTCCTCTTAACCTTTCCCCTGCTGCTGCAGTAAGCATTCTTCCCTAATCAATGGTGGCTGGAATAATCAATTCCCATTTTATGATCGCTGACAAACTCAATCTCTGGGCAGGGTGTGAGCAGTGGGGCCGGGACAGAGGTCTCTCTGGGTACGCCCAGCTCCGCCCGGCGCCAAGGGAAGCCGCTCTCTCTTCCGTGGAGTTCAGAGACCTTGGCAAACCTCCCTCCCCCAACCGCCTTCGTGACTTCTGAGTTGTCACTAATCCGAACCTGATATTCACCAGAGCTCCTTCGGTCACCGACAACGCTCCCCGCTGCTGCTGGGCCTCCCACCTACCCCTCCTCAGCGTGTTTTCATTTCAAAGTCCGCTGGCTGGGATTGCCCTCGCCCAAACGGGGTGTGTGCGTGTTTCATTTATATTTAAAAAATTATTTTTGCCTTCATCAGCGTCGATCTCTCAGCCTTCACTCTTAGCCCCGTAACTTTGCATAAACAAAGCAACAACAGAAGCTCAGAGTGGGTGGATTCGTGTGGAAATGAAGTCAACTGGCAGAATGCTCCCTCTTTCTTTCTTACCTCCTTTCTTTTTTTTCCCTTCCTTCTCTCATTTTTCCTCCTCTCCTCTTACCTCCTTCCTTCTCCACCTCCCCTTCCCCCCACAACACCCATTTATCCTAAAAGATTCGTTTATTAGATGCCGCTTTACCTCTATTCCGATTTCCCCAGTCTGGGGAAACTACCAGGAAATTTACGGTATCAAAGTTAATTTAAAAGAGAATTTAGGGTAAGTTCACAGTTACTTATCTTTAAAAGGCCTACATAGGAGCCTAGTTCACCTCCCAATCTCTAATAAAGTAAAAGCTGACTTTGCCACACACAGGGCTTGTTTGAAAAGAGGGATCTCATAGCACTGGTTCAGCATATGACTCACTGGAATCTTTTCCCCCTCATTCTGTCCCAACCAGATTTTCACTTACTACCAAGTCCTGATGAAGCTGCTGCTGATTATCTGACAGTCTGAACACCTGCATAGCTAGGGTTCAAGTGGCATGAAAATCACTTTTCTTAGAAAAGATGGCCACAACCAGGTTTTTTTGAGATTTCTTATGACTACTCAGCTAGTTAAAACTGAGATCCAAACTGAACTTTTTCTCCTGAAAGTGTTCTCTCAAGGCCAGGTGATGGCCTCTGAAAAGGTAACTAAAATGCCCCTTCTCTTAACTCATAGCACCTCATGACTTCTGGGCAGTCTGCTAAAATTGGGAAGTTTGTCAAGTGACCAAAACAAAAATGTAACTATTCTACTTTAAAAAGTGGAATAAAGGATAGATCACCTACTCTGGTGTAAAAAAATAAAATAAAATAAAATAAAATAGAAAAGAAAGAAAAAGACATTCGAGTTCAAGGTGAGTCGTATCCAGGCCAAAACACTGTTTACTCAAGAACAGCTTTCTCACATCTGGTTAGCAGGACTGACCAATCTCACACTCCAGCCTGCGTGAAACAAACTTCCACTCCTGCCTGGGGCTGAAGGTGCCAGAGTTCTAACCTCTGAGAGACCGTGAGGACTGGCCAGCTACAGGACTTGACCTGGGATGCAGCCAGGCCAGGTTCCCAATAGTTCACTTCCCTTCTGCTTCATACCAGGAAGTACATTTGCAATGCTAGTTGAGTTAGATTCTGGGTTTAAATGGGTGTTGAGGACTGGTCAAGCCCTGAGTCACACTTTGTAATAGTCTGGCTTTTAGACTTGTTTCATATTCCCAACAACTGAACTACTGACTTTTTGGGACCATAACCTGTTTGTAGGTCAAGAAATGCTTGTACAGGAAGAGTTCCCCATTACTATGAGTCCTAAGTGGGACTTTTATTTCTATTTGACAAGGGAGTAGACAGATTGGGGATGGGTCCCCTGACCTCAGATAATTACTACAGTCTTCCCCCATAAGCAAAAAATTTTTTAAAGTTTATTTATTTTGAGACAGAGAGCAAGCAGGGGAGGGGCAGAGATGGAGTGAAAGAGAATCCTAAGCAGGATTCTGCCAAGAGTGCAGATGCAGGGCTTGAACCCAGAAACTATAAGATCATGACCTAAAACAAAATCAAGAGTTGGATGCTTAACTGACTGAACTACCCAGGTGCTGCTCATCTTAAGCAAATTTAATTTTCATGCAAGGAGTAACTAACAATCTCTGATCATTCACTGTATGAGAATTTCCCTTCTTTTTCTTTTTTCTTTTTAATGTTTATTTTTCAGGGAGAGACAGAGTGAGAGCAGAGGATGGGGCAGAAAGAGAGGGAGACACAGAATCCAAAACAGGCTCCAGGCTCCGAGCTGTGAACACAGAGCCCGACTCCGGGCTCAAACCCACAGACCATAAGATTATGACCTGAGCCAAAGTCAGAGGCTTAAAGGACTGAGCCACCCAGGCGACCCCTCTCTGTTTCCTATCTTAAGGGCCCTCACAGGGATATTGAAGATATAAGATATTGAAGAATATGCTTAATACTAGTTTTTGGTTTCACTTCATTTAAACATCTTCCATTCTGCTCACTTTTTCTATAGTCTACTGGAACACTTTGCATAGTCTTGGGCTTTGATCTAAGTCCAGCATGAGAAACAGGAAAATCCAATCAGCAGTTTACTCCCCACTATACACTCAATTACTCTTGGGAAAAGGACAATCCTTTTTTTTTTTTTTTTTTTTAATGTTTGTTTGTTTATTTATGAAAGAGAGACAGCATGAGCAGGGGAGGGGCAGAGAGAGAGGGAGAGAGAGAGAATCCCAAGCAGGCTCTGGAATGTCAGCATAGAGCCTGATGCAGGGCTGGAATTCACAAAATGTGAGATCATGACCTGAGCAGAAACAAAGGGTTGTGTGCTTAACCAACTGAGCCACCCAGGAACCCAAAAAGGAAAATCCTTTAATTATGCTTAATTTGACAGTATGTCAGAAGAAAGAAATTTTATATATATATAAAAGAATGCCATTTTCTTCATCTAACAACTTTATCCTTACCAGTATCTCACTCAGGGTTCTAAATCAAAATCACATGTCAGAATATAAATGATAAGTATAAGAACAGGAAGAAGGACTACACAGACTACTAGCTTTTCAAAGGTGCCTAAGGTCTCTGCAGTGCTCAGATCCTAAATGGAAAGACATCTCTTTCAAGCATCTCTAAGGGAGATGGTTGAATTAGATCATTTCTTTATTTTTTTTTTAATTTTTTTAACGTTTATTTATTTTTGAGACAGAGACAGAGCATGAACGGGGGAGGGGCAGAGAGAGAAGGAGACACAGAATCTGAAGCAGGCTCCAGGCTGCAGGCTGTCAGCACAGAGCCCAATACAGGGCTCGAACCCACAGAGTACGAGATCGTGACCTGAGCTGAAGTTGGACGCTTAACTGACTGGGCCACCCAGGCGCCCCTGAATTAGATCATTTCTGCAGCTGTTTCTAACCCTGGAGGTATATAAAAGGGACTCCAAGGCTGAGGAGTAGTAAGGAGTCCAGGCTCTGGAGTCTGACAGAAAGGGATTGAATCTTGGTTTTGTACTAAGGCAACTCTGTAACTTTATGTAAGTCACTACCCTCATAGACCTTCAGTAATCTCATGCATAAATCAGAATAACTATACTGAATATTACTGGGTATCTTTTGTTGGTGGCTCCAGATCCATTCTTCACTTTACATCCATTCCATCCTATTCTGTGGTCCTGAAGTGAGGTATGGACAGGGCCACCTTGGCCCTTGATTCCTGTTGGGTTTGCCCAGAATGGGTAGAGTCAGGTCTGAGTGTAGATTCCACGGTCCCTGTGGGCTGGCTGCAACCCAGCCATAGCTCAATCAGCCTTCTCTACAGAGATCTCTCTCTGGGTTCAGGTAGTCACTTTCCTCTCTGTAACTAGCCTTGGGCACTGCACCATCCGTTGTGGTTTCTTAACACCCTGCTCACACCTTTTTAATATAGTTCCTTTATGAAGCACTCCTCAAATTACTCAATTTGATATGTACCATCTGTTTCCTGCTGGACCCTGACTGATACACCTTATAAACTTGTTTGCAGGATTAAAATTAAATGAGATAATGTATATAAAGCACAAAGCATATTTCCTTGTATATGGTAAAAGCTTAATAAAACATTGAGTGATTTTTTTAATAAGTATCATCTGTTGCAACCCCCTCATTTTATACACGAGGAAATGGGGGCCCAAAGCAGTTAAGGTACAAATTCAAAGTCTACTTAACTCAAGATAGCAACAACCCTGGGGCCAAGTCTCTGGACTAGCAGTTCTCAGTTTACTTCTCTTTCTATAGCAGCTTGTTGAGCAAAACAGACGGGGGAGTGAGGAAATCCTCTTGTCGTAGATGTTGGAAAAAGGTCCAGATGAGTGAGAGGCAGAGGTGCAGGAGATAATAAGCATCTTTCCATAAAGCAGTGGATTTGTCTCTGTTAAATTATTGCTGAAATAAAGCATGCCTTTGTGATTTGGAATCCAGTGATTTCACTAAGAACAAAATAGGTATGATACAGGAAGAGGAATGTATGCTTGACAGGTTAAAAACAAATTTATGAACACATAATTGGAAGTTTTACCAGGAGGCATTCATAATGTTTCTAAGACATACAGGGTATACCTGAATTAATTTTCAAATAAAGGCTGGCTTTTGGATTAGCAGTGCAGATTAAATAAGAACTTTATAATTCTTTAGAATATAATACTGTGCCATGGACTCATGTAGAACCGGAACAACAAATTCTAGCCTATGCAAATTCTGCAGTTTGATAA
Organism: Neofelis nebulosa; assembly: GCF_028018385.1. NCBI lineage: Eukaryota > Metazoa > Chordata > Mammalia > Carnivora > Felidae > Neofelis > Neofelis nebulosa. Next base: position 66,400,749 of record NC_080788.1, on the reverse strand, counting down.
TATTAACAACATGATGGAAATCATTCAATCATTAATTCCTGTTTTCATCCAATCACTCAAACAAATATTCACTGAGCTTGTAATATTCTGCAGAAATTCTTATGGGTGCTAACATATAAAAATAATTAAATATTGGGGTCCCTGGGTGGCTCAGTTGGTTAAACCACCAACTTTGGCTCAGGTCATGATGTCATGGTCTGTGAGTTCAAGCCTGTGCTGACAGCTCAGAGCCTGGAGTCTGCTTCGGATTCTGTGTCTCCCTCTCTCTCTGCCCCTCCCCTGCTCATGCTCTCTCTCAAAAATAAATAAACATGTAAAAAATTTTTAAATAAATTAAATATATTATCTGCTTCAATGGTTTCACAGAATGACATAGAAGTAGGTATATCAATAGATTTTGGTATGAACAGAGGTAGAAATGTGGCTAGGCTACTACGGCAGTCTATCCATTTTCTGTGGTTACTCCTTCCTTGGACAGTAACTGTCTCCTCTAATCCCCTCTTTTTCTTCCCTTCCTTTTTCTTTCCTTTCCTCCTTTTCTTCTTTCTCTACAAACCACTCAGAAGCCCCTACCTACACTCAAGCCTCTCACTTTCAGCTGGCCTCACTTTCTCCTTTACTGACCCAAGGATTTCTGGCATGGGCTTCCTGATATTCTCTTTTTTTTCCTGTTATTCCCTTCTCTCAGTCATAACATTACTCTATTTTTAAGAATGCCCACTTATTATCTTCTTACTTATGTATAGTAACATGTTTATTACATACAAAGGCATATATGTAATATATTTGGCTGTTGCAAAGTATAATGTTAAAAGGAACATTTGTGAACTAGCCATCCAACTTAAGAAAGGGAACACTGCATACACCCATGTGTTCCTTCGTTTTCATCTTTCTGCTTCTTCGTGCATGGGTAATTGCCATTCTGATTTTTTTTAAAATACTTTTTTATATATATGTACTCCTGAACAATGTATATACACACATTATAAACTATATAAGCCATATATAACAATATAACCTATATTGTTAATATGTATTAATATATATGATCTTCTCTTTACAAACTAAAAATTTGTATTTTATGTGTGTGTGTGTATTCTTAAACAATACACTGTTTCATTTTGCCTCTTTTAAAAATAAAAATGGTATTACACTCAATGTAGCCTTTCTAGATCCTTTTTTCATTCAACATTGCATTTTTAAGATTAATATTTTTGTGTGTAGCAATAGTTCATTCCTTTTTATTTCTGCTTGATATTCCATTGTAAATATTAACACAATTTATTTATCTTTTCCTTTTTGAGTTGTTACCATATTTATTGTTGTTGCTATTATAAAGAGTTCTGCTGTAACTATTCTGGGATGTGTCTCTTGATGTTTATGTGCAAAGAATTTTCTAGATTTAGAGTATAAACCTAGGAGTGAATTGTCAAATTTTTTTGGTATTCAAATGTTCAGGACTCCAAGATAACATGAATTATTTTCCAGTGATTGTTTTCATTTACCCTCCTGCTGGCTGGGTATAAAGTATCCTATTGATCTACATCTTTTCTAACAGTTGGCAATTTTGTTATCAATCTTTCTTCTTCTTCTTCTTCTTCTTCTTCTTCTTCTTCTTCTTCTTCTCCTCCTCCTCCTCCTCCTCCTCCTCCTCCTCCTCCCCCTCCTCCTCCTCCTTCTTCCTCTTCATCTACCTCCTTCCTCCTCCTCTTCCTTCTCCTTCTTTCCAATCTGATGAATGTAAAAAGGGATCTCACTATAGTCTTTAACATACATTTTCCGAATCACTAATGAGGCTGAGCATCTTATATGCTTATTCTTTACTCATATTTCCTCTTGTGTGAAATACTTGTGAATGTAGTTTCCCCATTTTTCTATGGAGGTTTTTTTTTTGCCTTTTTATTACTGATTTTATGAGTTCTATATTGGAAATGTCTTTTCCAATTTGTGGCTTGTTTTTTCATTTTATTTGAGATATGTTTTGGTGAACAGAAGTTTTAAACTTTACCGCAGTTTCATCGATCAATATTTTCTTTTATAACATGTGCTTCTTTTGTCTGGTATAAGAGATTCTTTCATATCCTAAAGATATAAAATGTTTTTCTGTAGAATGATTTAATAAATTTGATTTTTTTAATACTTAATTCTTTAAACAACAGGGAATTGATTTTTGTGTGTAGAAGTGAGGTAAGAATCCATTTTCATTTTCGCTGTTTGGATAACTCTCATCCCAACTCAATCGCTTCCCTAGTGGTCTTCAGTCCATCTCTCCATCAACTGTCTATAGATTCTTTGGGCCTTCAGTGTGGATAATAATATAGTCTTCAGAAAATGACACTTTTATTTCTTCCTTTCCAATCCTATAACTTTAATTCTTTCTTTTCTTTCCCTTTTTCTCTTCCTCCCTCCCTTCTTTTTTCCTCCTCCTCCTCTACTGTTTTCTTCTTTTGATCGTCCTGCCTTTTCTGGCACTAGATCTTCAGGACAATGTTGAAAATAAGCATTCCTAAATAGTGTTAGGCATTGTTATCTCATTCCTAATTTAAACAAGTGTTTGCAGCATTTCTCCATTAAGAATGCTATAAACTGTAGTGAATTGATACTCTTCATCAGATTAAGAAAGTTTCTCTGCCTCCATGCCTAGTCTTTTAGGAGTTTTTTTTTTTTCTTTAAACAAATGTTACATTTTGTTCAATAAACACAAGTTAAGTGATATTTGTTTTGTTTGTTTGTTTATTTAAGTAATCTGTATACCAAACATTGGGCTCAAACTCACAATCCCAAGATCAAGAGTCACATGGTCTTCTGACTGGGCCAGCCAGGCACCCAAAAATTATGTTTTTACATTTAATAAAATGATCATTTCCCCCCTTTTACTCTGTTATGTGGGAAATTTCATTTATAGTTTTCCTAATATTAAACTACTATTGTGTTTCTGGATTATACTCAAGTTGATTGTGACTCTATACTGTACACAGGTAGGTTTAGAGTAATATTTACTTAGGAATGGCCATTTATTTCCCTTTTTTTTCTTTTTCCTCTAAGTTTATCATCTTTGCCTCTACTTGGTAACTAAATTATACTGCCCTCATAAAATGAATTAAAATTAGGGAGGGTTTCCTCATTTTTATTTTCTAGATATATTGACATATAATTGAAATTATCTGCTTTAAAAAATTCTGGATCAGTTAACTCTAAAATAATATTGGCTTTCTTTTTAAAAAATAGTCTTAACTACTGATTATATTTCTTTAATAATTATTATGCAATAATTCAGATCTACTCCTTTCTGAGTCAGATTTGGTTAGTTATAATCTCATGTGAATTTATCTACATCATCTTAGTTTTCAAATTTACTGCATAATGATGTGTTTAGTCTTTTCATATTATATTTTTATTGTTTTTTATAGATGTATACCTGTTCACTTTTTTATTGTTAATATTTTGGGACTATCAGAGTTCTGTTGTACTTTTCTACATTTCTTAAACCGGATGCTTGGATGGTCCTAATGATGATCAGTACAGAAGAGATGGTGTCATGCAAAGGTTATCTGGATACAGTCTCACCCTGTTGCTTTGTTGCTGATCACTAATTTCAGGCATTTTAGATATTCCTTCATTTATGATTGATTTATGGCTGGTTTTGAAATATTTCTAAAAAAAAAAAAGAAATCTAATAATTCTCTTTAGGGATTCCATTTCAACTTTGAATTAAACAAAAACTTTTAAACTAGAGACACTTACAAAACTGAAAAAAATCAGAATTTTTTCTTTGAATTGCTTGATTTCTAAATACCATTTAAAATATTATGTGCTGGGGTGCTTGGGTGGCTCAGCCAGTTAAGCATCTGACTTTTGATTTTGGCTCAGGTCATGATCTCATGGTTTGTGAGTTCAAGCCCATGTCAGGCTCTGTGCTGGCAGTACAGAGCCTAGTTGGGATTCTCTCTCCCTCTCTTTGCCCCTCCCCACTCATGCTGCCTCTGTCTCTCTCAAAATAAATAAAAACTTAAAAAAAATAGAAATAAAAAACTACATGCATGTGTAATTATTTTGTCACAATCATTTATGAAATTCACATATATATGTAATATCAACAAAAATGAATCTATGAAAGTGTGTGTTTTATATCTTGTTAGTTCTTGCATGAATATTTGCAAATATATGACCTATATAACTATTATCATTTCAGAGTTAGGTAAACGGAGACTTTGAAAAATAATTTTTACGGTACCTCAACAAATTAAGGTAAGAACCTGAATGAATTTACTGAAGTGTTCCTAATCTAGAGTTTTGAAAATCTTCTATAAAAACTTCATATGTTTATAACTAGTCAAGATGTCTCCACTGTTGGTTTCTAGGATTGATATTTGTCATATGGACAAAGGAGCTTCTCATTGAGGGTTACAAGTACACTCATGTGACTAGGGGAAAGTGCACAGTCACAATGGCCAATGTCAGTTGATCAAGTCCCAGCATAGGAGGACCAATAAGAAAACCACATTTAAAAACATGTATCTTTAGTGACTTCCAGGGAAGATGACGGAGTAGAATCATCCTAAACTCACTTTGTCCCACACATGCAACTAGATAATACCCATATCTGTGTAAATAATTCTAAAAATGACCTGAAGAATGGCAAAACCGACTCTCCATAACTAACATGGAGATGAGGCCACATCAAAAACAGTAGGAAGGGCAAAGATGCAGGCAGGAACCAAGCTAAACTGTGAGACTATCTGAGGGAGAGAGGGCCACTGCAAGCATGAAGAAGACCACATATCAGGCACCTCAGGTATAGGGAACCCACACAGGGAAGACGAATCCCTGTAACACTTGGTTTTGAAAAACAGAGGGTCTTAACTTCTTACGTTCTTAGAATTGGTGGGGCTTAAATACCTGGAACTTTAAAAATCAGTGGCTTTGCTCTGAAAGAACCAGAGGAAATGGAGTACCTGCCCTTAAGGAGACAGCACAACAAATAGTCCTGCTGAGATATAGGGATAGCAACAGTAGTTTGCAAAATGCCTGGCATATGGGAAAGAGATTTGTTTGCTAATCTCAGAATATGTGCTGGAGGATCAGGGATCTCTGGGATACTTCTCCAAGAACAGAAGAGCTAGTAGATTCCATTTCTCTCCCCTAACTCCCAGCCTAGATATATGGACACCTGCGGGAAACAGCAGCATGGTTGCTCTCTACCTCACTTCCTAACAGTGTGCCACACCCCCACGTTCTCCTGTGGACTCACCCCCTCTATCCTTGCCTGAGCAGGAGTACACCCAAGTGGTGCCACAAGCATGGCATTATTCAAGAAGCCCCAACAGGGCCAGCACCAATCCAAAGAGACTCTTGCTCCAGGAGAGGGGAAGATAACCACACATACAAGTTCACCTGCAGCCCTGGCCGTGGGCTGGGGTAGACATCTGGTTTGACCACAGTCCCCGACCACCAATGAAAGACTCTCAAGGGATAATACAGGGTGGTTCCCTGCAGTTTGATGCAATGGCAGCTCTGGCAAAAGCCTAGTCTGACACAACTGAAGCCCGAGGTGGCTCCAAACTGGCCCATTGATGACATAGGGACCAAACCTTGCCCACAACAGGCAAAGGGAGCCATTGCAGATGACTGTGCTGAAGGAAAATGCAGCTAAGCCACAATATCAGGGCACATGCAACACACATTGGAGACACCCCTGAGGTGCCATGTTCTGGTGGACAGAGGGCACTGCACTATAGGGCACCACAGGACTTCTTCTTTATCAGGCAACTACTTTCAAAAGCAGGAGATGTAGCTGACTTTCCTAACACATAGAAACAGATACAGAGTTAGATAAAATGAGGAGACAGATTAATATGCCCCAAATGAAAGAACAGGACAAAATCACAGCAAGAGATCTAAATGAAATGGAGATAATTAATATGTCTGATAGAGAATTTAAAGTAATGGTCATAAAGATACTCACCAGACTTGAGAAAAGAGTGTAAGACCTTAGTGAGACTCTTCAACAAAGAAATGAAAAAGGGCCAATAGAAGATGAGGAACTCAATAACTAAAATTAAAAATATACCAGAGGGAATAATGGTAGATTACAGAAAGCAGAAGAATGGATCAATGATGTGAAGATAAGGGTAATGGAAAAGAGCCTAGCTTGATGAGGAGAGAAGAAAACATAATAATACAAAATGAAAACAGACTTTGGGAACTCAGGAACACCATCAAGTGTAAAAAGATTCACATTATAGGGATCCCAGAAGGAGAAGCAAGAGAAAAGGAAACAGAAAATTTATTTGAATAAATAATAGCTGAAAGCTTCCTTAATCTGGGGAAGGAAAACAGAAATACAAATTGAGAGGTGACAGAGGGCCCCCTAGAAAATCAACCCAAGGAGGTCCACACCAAGACACATAGTAATTAAAATGGCAAAAAGTAGTGATAATGTGAGAATTTTATTTTATAAAGTTTATTCATATATATTTTTTTAAGAAAGTGAGCAAGGAGGAAAGGGGCCAAGAGGGAAAAAGAGAATCCCAAGGGGGTTCCACACCCAGCATAGAGTCCAATGCAGGGCTCAATCCCATGGCTGCAAGATCACGACCTGAGCCAATATCATGAGTCAGATGCTTAACCTATTGAGCAACTCAGGCACCTCTAAAGTGAGAATTTTAAAAGAAGCAAGAGAAAGGAAAGCAATTACATACAAGGAAAACCCCATAAGGCTATCAGCTCATTTTTCAGCAGAGACTTTGCAGGCCAGAAAGGAGTAGCAAGATCTATTCAGACTGCTGACAGAAAAAAACCTACAACCAAGAGTAGTCTATCCAGCAAGGCTATTACTCACAACAGAAGGGTAGCTAAAGAGCTTCCCAGAGAAACAAAAGTTAAATAAATTCATGACCACTAAAGTAGCCATATAGTAAATGATAAAGGGGACTCTGTGAGTGGAAAAGAAAGACCGTAAGTAGGAGTAAGGAAAGTAGTAAGCATAAAAGCAGTAAAAATAAGTATATGTATAAAAATCAGTCAACAGATTCACAAAATAAAAGAATGCAAAGTATGACATTATATACCTAAAACATGGGAGGGAGGAGTGAAATTTTAGTGTTTTTAGAATGAGTTCAGACTTAGGGAACCATCAACTTCATATTATACACATAAGATGTTACATATAAACTTAATGATAACCACAAGTCAATAAACTGGTAATAGACAACCAAAAAATAAAGAGAAAGGAATCTAAGTATATCACTACAGAAAGACTGCAAGAGAAGAAAGCAAGAGAAGAAAAGAATAGAGAAGAACTACAAAAACAATCATAAAACAGGAAACAAAATGGCAGTAAGTACATACCTATAAATGATTACTTTGAATGTAAATGGACTAAATCCTGCAATAAAAAGACAAAGGGTGACAGAATGAATAAAAAACAAGACCCATCTATATGGTGCTTATAAGAGACTCATTTCAGACCTAAAGACATATGTAGATTGAAAGTGAAGTGATGAAAAAATATTTATTATGCAAACAGAAGTGGAAAAGAAAGCTGGTGTTGCAATACTTGTATCAGACAAAATAGACTTCAAAACAAAAACTGTAATAGGAGTCAAAGAAGGACACTATATAATCATAAAGGCAACAACCCAACAAGAAGATATAAAAATAGTAAATATTTATGAACCCAACAGGAAAGCACCCAAATATATAAAGCACCTATCAACAAAGGAAGTAACTGATAGTAATGCAATAATAGTAGGGAATTTTAATATTCTATTTACATCAATGGAAAGATCATCCAAACAGACAATCAACAAGGAAACAGTGGCTTTGAATGTCACAATGGACAAGATGGATCTAACATATATATTCAGAACATTCCATCCTAAAACAGTAGAATACAAATTCTTTTCAAGTGTACATGAAACATTCTCCAGAAGAGATCACATGTTAGGCCACAAAACAAGTCTCAACAAATTCAAAAAGGTGAAAGTCATACCATGCATCTTTTCCAACCACAACACTATGAAATTAGAAATCAATCACAAGACAAAAATCTGGAAAGATCACAAACACATGGAGGTTATGGTACTCCTGAGTGGCTCAGTTGGTTAAGCGACCAACTCTTGATTTTGGCTCAGGTCATGATCTTGCAGTCATGAGACTCGGCCCGCATCACGCTCTGCACTGAACATGGAACCTGCTTTAAGATTCTCATTCTCATTCCCTCTCTCTCTCTCTCTCTCTCTCTCTCTGTCTCTCTCTCCCCCTCCCTCCCTCCCCCTTTGTCCCTCTACCCACCCTGCTCATTTTCTCTCTCTCAAAAAAAATAAAGTAAAATAAAAATAAATAAAAATACCTATGCCCAAGTCCTACTCCAATCAAAAAAAAAAAAAAAACAAACAAAAAAACACATGGAGGTTACACTTGATCTTAGCCAAAAGACCAAGATGCGATACAAACACATGGAGGTTAAATACTATGCTATTAAACAATGAATGGTTCAACCAAGAAATCCAAGAGGAAATCAAAAAATACATGGAGACAAAGGAAAATGAAAACACAATGGTTTAAAATCTTTGGGATGAGGCAAAAACTGTTCTATAGCAATACAGACCTACCCAAGAAGCAAGAAAAATCTCAAATAAACAACCTAACCTTACACCTAAAGGAGCTAGAAAAAGAACAAACAAAACTTAAAACCAGTAGGAGGAAGGAAATAATAAAGATTAGAGCAGAAATAGAACCTAAAAAAATAATAGAAAAGATCAATGAAACCAGGAGATGGTTCTTTGAAAAAAATTAACAAAATTGATAAACCACTAGCCAGACTTAAAAGAAAAAAAAAAGGAAAAGAAAAGGAGAGGGGGCTGAAATAAACACAATCAGAAATTAAAGAGGAGAAACAACTGACACCTCAGAAACACAAAGGATTATGAAAAAATATTAGGAAAAATCATATGTCCCAAAATTGCTCAACCCAGAAGAAATGAATAAATTCTTAAAATATATAACCTCCTGGGGCGCCTGGGTGGCTCAGTCGGTTAAGTGTCTGACTTCAGCTCAGGTCACGATCTCGCGGTCTGTGAGTTCGAGCCCCGCGTCGGGCTCTGGGCTGATGGCTCAGAGCCTGGAGCCTGCTTCCGATTCTGTGTCTCCCTCTCTCTCTGCCCTTCCCCCGTTCATGCTCTGTCTCTGTCTCAAAAATAAATAAACGTTTAAAAAAATTTTAAAAATAAAGAAATAAAATATATAACCTCATAAAATTGAATCAGGAAGAAATAGAAAATTTGAACAATGAAATTGAGTCAATAATAAAAAACTTTGAACAAACAAAAGTCCAGCACCAGATGGTTTCACAGCTGAATTCTACCAAACATTTATTAATTTTAAAAAATGTTTATTTATTTTGAGAGAGAGAACATAAGCAGGGGAGGGGCAGAGAGAGAGAGAGAGAGAGAGAATCCCAAGCAAGGTCCATGCTCAGTGCAGAGCCCATTGTGGGGCTTGATCTCATGGCTATGAGATCATGACCTGAGCTGAAGTCAAGAGTCAGATGCTTAACTGACTGAGCCAACCAGGCACCTCTCTACTAAACATTCAAAGAAGAATTAATACCTAAAAAATAGAAAAATAAAGAAGAGTTAATATCTGTTCTTCTCAAACTATTCCAAAAACAGAAGAGGAAGGAAATCTTCAAATTCTATGACGCCAGCATTACCCTAATACCAAACCAAGATAAAGACCCTACCAAAAAAAAAAAAAAAAAAAAAGCAAAAAAGCGAGAGAGAACTACAGGCTAAGATCTCTTATGAACATAGATGCAAAAATACTCAACAAAATATTAGCAAACAAAATCCAACAAAATATTTAAAACATCACTCACCACAATTAAGTGGTAATTTATTCTTGGGATGCAAGGATGGTTCAATATTGACCAATCAGTCAATGTGACATATCAATCAACAAGATACAGGATAAAACAATATATGATCATTTCAATACATTCAAAAAATGCATTTGACAACATCCATTCATGATAAAAACCCTCAACAAAGTAGGTTTAGAGGGGACGTATCTCAACATAGTAAAGGCCATATATGAAAAACCCACAGGTAACATCCTATTCAATGGTTAAAAATTGAAAACTTTTCCCCTAAAATCAAGAACAAGACAAAGAGGTCCTCTCTCATCCACTTTTATTCAACATAGTACTGGAGGTCCTAGCCACAGAAATCAGACAGGAAAAAAGAAAAACAGGCATCCCAATCAGTAAGGAAGAAGTAAAACTTTCACTATTTACAGATGACATGATACTATATAATAGAAAACCTAAAGACTCCATCAAAAAATCCAAGAACTGATATATGAATTAAGTCATGTCACAGGATACAAAATTAATATACAGAAATCTATTGTATTTCTGTAGACTAATAATGAAGCAGCAGAAAGAGAAATCAAGGAAAAAATCCCATTTACAATTACACCAAAAACAATAAAATACCTAGGAATAAACTTAGCCAAGGAGATGAAAGACCTGTGCTCTGAAAACTATAAAACACTGATGAAAGAAATTGAAGATGACACAAACGGAATGATATTCCATGCTCATGGATTGGGAGAATATTGTTAGAATGTCCATACTACCCAGAGCAATCTACACATTTAATGCAATCCCTACCAAAGTACCAACATTATTTTTTCAAAGAACTAGAACAAATAATCCTAAAATTTGTATGGAACCACAAAAGACCCCAAACAGCCAAAGCAATACTGAAAAAGAAGAACAGGGGTACCTGGGGGGCTCAGTCGGTTTAAGCGGCTGACTCTTGATTTCAGCTCAGATCATGACTTCACAGTTCGTGGGATCAAGCCCTGCTTTGGGCTTGTGTAGAGAGTGCAGAGCCTGCTTAGAATTCTCTCTCTCTCTCTCTCTCTCTCTCTCTCTCTCTCTCTCTCTCTCTCCCCCTCTCTCTCTCTACCGCTCACCCACTCATGCTCTCTCAAAATAAATACATAAACTTAAAAAAAAAAAAAAGAAAAAAGGAATAGAAGAACAAAACTGGAGGTGTCATAATCCCAGATTTCAAGATATACTACAAAGCAGTAATAATCAAAACAGTAGGGTACTGACACAAAAATCGACACATATATCAATGGAACAGAATAGAAAGCCCAAAAATAAACCCAAGATTATATGGCCCATTAATCTACAATAAAGGAAGCAAGAATATGCAATAGGAAAGAGATAGTGTCTTCAAAATATGGGGTTGGGAAAACTGGACAGCTACATAGAAAAGAACAAACCTGGACCACTGTTGTACACCATACATAAAAATAAACTCAAAATGGATTAAAGAGCTATATGTGAGACCTGAAACCATAAAAATCTTAGTAAAGAACACAGGCAGTAATTTCTCTGACACCAGTTGTAGCAGCATTTTTCTAAATAGGTCTCCTGAGGCAAGGGAAACAAAAGCAAAAATAAACTACTGGGACTACATCAAAATAAAAAAAGCTCGTCCACAGCAAAGGAAACAATCAACAAAACTAAAAGACAACCTACTAAATGGGAGAGGATATTTGCAAATGATAGATCTCTTAAGGGTTAATATGCAAATTATATAAAGAATTTACAATTCAGCACCAAAAAACTCCCCAAACAATCCAATTTAAAAATGGGCAGAAGATGTGAACATACATTTCTCCAGTAAAGACATCCAGATGGCCAACAGACACATGAAAAGATTCTCAACATCACTCATCATCAGGGGCATGAAAATCAAAACCACAATGAGATATCACCTTTCACCTGTCAGAATGGCTAAAATCAAAAACACAAGAAAGAATGAGTACTGACAAGGATGTGCACTGTTGGTTGGAATGCAAACTAGTGTTACCACTGTGGAAAACAGTCTGGAGTCTCTCAGAATATTAAAAATAGAATTGCCATATGAGTCAGTAATTCTAGTACTGAGTATTTACCCAAATAACACGAAAACATCAATTCAAAAAGACACATGTGCCCCTGTATTTATTGCAGCATTAGTTACAATAGCCAAATTGTAGAAGCAGCCTAAGTATGATAGATGAGTGGATAAAGAAGAGGTGGTTTATATATACACACATACACATACACACACACAATGGAATATTATTCAGCCATAAAAAATGACATCTTGCCATTTGCAACAAGATGTATGGATCTTGAGGGCATAATGCTAAGTGAAACCAGTCAGTCAGAGAAAGACAAATAGCATACGATTTCATTTACATGTGGAATTTAAAAAACAAGACAAATGATCAAAGAAAAAAAAGAGGCAAACTAAAAAACAAACTCTTAACTACAAAGATCAACTTTGTGGTTACCAGACAGGAAGTGGGTGGCAGGATGGGTGAAAGAGGTGAAGGGGATTCAGAGAACACTTAGTGTGATGAGCACTGGGTCATGGATAGAATTGTTGAGTCACTATATTGTACAACTGAAACTAATGTAACACTGCACATTAATCACACTGCAATTAAAAAAATAAGTTTTAAAATGTATCTACTACTTCTAGTTTTCAGGAATACAAAAAATGACATTTTCTTATATGCTATAAAGAAACCTACAGCAAGATAGGCCAGAGGCTTGAGCTTCTGTATCTTAAAATACCGAAAGTAGTATTTTAAAATAACCATAAAGATATGCTATACTTAGATGTCAGGGAGAGAAATTAAGCAACAAAGGGCTGCCCCACAGATTAAAATTAGTGGTGTATTCACTCATACATCTTTTAAAAGCCACTTTATGTGAGAGGCACAGTGGGGTTGATGGAAATGATGCTGGCCTGAGAGTCAAAAGACCTGCTTCCAGCATCATGACCCTCAGCACGTCTCTGACATGATCTGTGGCTGACCCTTCAGATAGTATCTCAAGATGTCTCCAGACCTATGGTTCCATATAATCTGGGGCAACAGAGACTTACCTGACTTCTCTTCTCACTGCCTATTCAAATGGGTACTGGAAGTAGCATCCTGAGAGTTCCTGATAAGATTAAATCATGGGTAGCTTGGGGCAGAGGGGGTGGGGAGGGGTGTGGAGAAAGACTAAAGTGATGTGGTACCACAGATAGGTGCACTGCTTGATTTTAAGTCAGGAATTAATCATTTTGATCATGTGACTCATGATCTGGTTTCCCTACAGCTCAAGCAAACTGGAATTACCCTTGTGGTAAAGGTGCAAAAGTTAAAGGCATGGGACTTATTTTTAGGTCACATACACCAGGTTAAATTGGTCAGCTTGAAACGGAACATAAACCCATATAACAAATCATAAAATAATTTTCACTTAGGTTTCACGCCATTGGATTAGATGTACGTGGTGCCATTCTACAGGGTTGTGATTCCTAGCAGGCAAAGAACGGCGAATTCAGGGCACATTTCTGAGCACTAAAATGGCACCATGTGTGGGTCTGAGATGAGGTCACAGCAGCAAGCCAGAGGTGGCACTCTTACCCTGAATCTTACCCTTATAAGAGCAGAAAGAACACTTTGTGGGTGCTGCGGGTTCTTTAGGAGATTGGAGAGATCTTGGAAGATTCACTCTGAATCTTTTTTCTGTTTTCAGAGAGACAGACATGTTGTGGAGATGTGGCTGGGATGCTGACTTAGAAAAGGCATGAAGGATTACAACATGTTTATATGCTTGTGTAAACTCGGGCACTGGACTGCTCTGCTCCTGTGAATGAATGTTGTGCTACGAGTTAATATGTAAAAAACATTGTTTTTGGCTGCCTCTCTGAATCAGTTAGAATGTTCTTGGCTGCAAGTAACAGAAAACCCAATTCATACTGGCTTAAGCAATAAGGGAATAAAGCTATGCCATTGGCAAGAGGTGGGGCATCTCTCTTTCCCTTCAATTTTCTTGGCTCTGCCCTCTTATGTGCATCAACTTTATCCTCAGGCTGGTAGCCAGATGTCCTCAGCAGTTCTGAGTCTCCTATCTTCCCACAACAACACAGAGGAAGAGAGCCTGTTTCTCTTTCTTTGGATATTGTTGTGGGAAGACATGTGCAAAAAATAATTTGAGAAGGCTCCAGCAAACTTCCCCTCACATCCCATTTGTATGTCTTTGTGGAAGGCTTAACCAGGAGTCCTGAAATAACCACTGGTTAAAAGAGGACACAGTCCTGGAGTTAGGAGCAAACACTTTGACTGTGTTACTGATACAAAACAGTGGAAGTATGGAATAGACTGAGAACACAACCTCTTCTCAGTTTAAAATACAACTGACTAGAAACTTGGTTCAACTGCTGGCAAATACTGGGCTTTAGAAATAGCTGTTCCATAATAAGCAGTGACAAGGGTGCTAAGCATTGCATTGAATACTCTCATTTTATTCTCATACAACCTAAGGTAGGTGCTATGATTGCCCTCATTCCCCAGATGAAGAGATACAGCATTTCAGAGATTAGGCAACTTGCTCTAATTTACACAGTTAGTAGTATAATAAAAAAAGCATAATGCTAGAATCCTTGTTCTTAACAATTTTCTATATCTCAGAGTTTGCCCAGAGCTAAGACCTCTGATTCATGGGTCAGAGATCAGAATGTAATAAACCATTTAGTTATACAGACAACAACAGCATTATGTTGAGGGGTTTCCTTCAAAGACAGCTTTGGGTAGCATATTGGGTCCAGGGAATCTATGATGTTTGGTTTTCAGAATGGAGGGAATAATAGTGATATCAGTATCGTAAATTGATAACGTTGGGAAAACATTATGAACGCTTTTAGATAAAGGACATTTGTTTCAACATGCATAAGCAACAAAATGTCATGGCAGCAAACTCTTTCCCCAGTAATTAAAAAATTGATTTCTAAGTGAAAAAAAAAAGACTACAAAAGAGATTAATTATCAATTTAGTAGCTTTTGGAAGGAGATCATAGTACCTAAGGGAATATGTACAAATGAGGGATAATGAGAAGTTTGTAAAGAGGCAAGTGTGTTGTTGGCTAGATGATATGTACTGAGACCTACATCCATCCTTTGTGCAGCGTCATTTGGAGAATGTGGGGACAACTTGATTTTGTGATGGAGACTTCCAATGATTTCTTTATAGCTTAAAAGGTAGTTTAGAAATTAAACATGGTGCAAATTAAGAAAACACACAGCTACTGCATTGTAAATGCTATTAACCATTTTTCTATTTTAGCTCCTGGCATGAAAACATAAATATTCGAATTTTTTTCCTTTTTTTTTTTTTTTTTGGCAAAGTAGGGCATTTAATTATTTGAGTGTTCTTAGAAATCACAGTTGAGTCCAGAAACTAATTACAAAAGAGATATTCTTGACTCCATTTTTTTTTTCATATGACACTCACTGTTTGTCCCTGAACAGGTTTTACAAGCAGAAACTCTGACCATTCCGTAGGCAGGTGGCTCCTTGTGCTATTTTGGACCTTCAATCACTAGTGACACGCCTGCAATCTACAAAGTCTTGTCTCTTTTAGCTATCATCATTTGAAAGACATCTAAAAGGGCTTTTTAGTGCTTGAGAGCATTAGATTTCATTTCTTACATTCCACAATGTAAGTGGAAAAGTTGATCCACACTGACATGAATGGCTCAATTCTGCATGAACTTTTTGTTTTTCTACCAGAAATAAGCCATCCATCCTTCCATCTTGCCATCCTTCCTTCCTTCTTTCCTTCCTTCCTCCCTCTCTCCCTCCTTCCCTTCCTCCCTCTCTCGCTCCTTTCCTTCCTCCCTGTCTCCCTCCTTCCCTCTGTCCCTCCCCTTCCTCCTTCCCTCCTTTTTGGGTAAGGCTCAAGTTCATCTAAAAATTGTTGACTCTTTCCAGGAGACACACACCCCAGCAAAACTAACCCCATATCACTGAAAATGGCATCAACCAGCAAAAGCATGGCTATTTTAATACTAGAGACACGTTTGCAGAATGACTAAACTTGCTAAGTAGCAAAATGTACAGTGTACAGAGATCAAGAGTCGATCATCAACCACTCCTATTGTTTTTAAATGGACTTACTATGCTTTTAAAGGAGTATTATTTCAATAAAACAATCCACAAATAAATGCAAAACAAAAGGGCAAATGTAGAGACATATTGCAAGTAAGCTTGCATACCAAAAAGGTAAGTGCAAATTAGATTTGAATATTCATGAGTCACAAATCATTGACAGTTTGAAATAATGCAAAACAGCTTTATAAATGAGGTTAAGGCAAGGGACATCAAAGAAATGCATTGCTAAATCAATAGCAATTTGATTGTGCATATATACTTGTAAATTGTGGTTACAGTTTTTGTGACATGGGAGAAAAAATACTGTGTAGCGGATGAAGAAGGAAGGCACATAAATATTCCTTTTGTATGTTATATTTTTCTAATTCGCCATATAGTTGGATACCAGCCAGGTAGAAAGTGGTTGGACATTATCTCTTTCCACGACAAAGTTTCCTCTTCAAAGTTTTGGCTGTGTCTGAAGTGTCCTTGCTAAACAGAATTCAATACACAACAATTCCTTTAGAGTTGCTTCATAAAATAAAGGTTATCATCTAGCATACAGGACTACAGCATGACTCAATTCTTAAATCCCTTCATGACAAAATAACTTCCACTGAGAAACAAATACTTTTAATGAATACTTTTCTATTTAGAAGGAAGCAAATGAATTCAAAGTATAAGAACACTTTGTAAGAAAACTTTGAAATAATTTGAGATGTAAGATATAGACAACCTTGTAATTTAAATAAACAGTTTTCCCTTTGTTCAGCAAGTAACCAGTCATTAATTTGTTATTGGTTCTTTTGTACCAGTCGCTTTTGGTGTGTGTGCGTGTGCACACATGTGCATATGTATGGAGAGGTATTTGAAATTGTAGGACTTACAATTAAAGACTTGTTTAGGGACTGACTTAAAGCAGAAATGGTTCCAATTAATTTTTGTCAGATGTGTCTATTTGGATTACTATCTGGAAGTTATGAAGTATTTCTCCAATATGCTCTCCTCTGCCAGCCTCTTTATTGTGTTCTGTCTGCTTCCTAGAATGATTGATGAAGTTAGTGACATCACGTGAAAGTAGTTGCACACAATAGCACTAATTTTGGAAGAGGCTGGGGGACTGCAGTCTGTTGAGAATATTAATCTATATTTTCTTGAGGGGCCATGCCTTAAGGCAGACATTTAGATTTGGGAGGGGACATCCAGATGTGGAATAATTAGAAAGAGAGAATTTTGCATTGTCTCCAATTCCCTGCTCAGTTAGGAAAGAAGTTAAAGTGACTTCTGTGCTATTAATAATCAAGAATATCCATAACTTCCCAAAGCAATGGCCTCGGTAATTTTTAAGGTTTTTATATGAAGTCTGCAGTTATAATTTGTCAGTATCGATTCAGCTCAAGTTTAGCATTATATTATTTGTAACCATATCTTATTTTGGTCCTATAGCTAAAAATTTCTTGACTCTCAGATGTTATTAACTCATTTGATCTTAATAAGCAAGTGTTTCTGTTACTCCTTTCAGCAAGTGTTTTGTCATGATATAGTATGAGCCTATTTAAATGACCCAATTTCTTTTAAACTGTTTAGCTCTAATATTTGACCTAATGATTGCCAGCAGCAGTGGTCTACATAGACAAATACCATTTTTTTCTTTATTGTAGTTCCATTTATTTGGTTCTTTTGTTTAGTTCCAACATTATTTTGGTTCCATTTGGTAATAGTTACTAAACTTTCTTGACAAGGAGGATAATTTATAATACCTACATATTTGATTATCTTAAGTCCTTCTTTCATATGTGTGTGTATATACAGTTTTAAAAATCGCTTAATCTCTAAATTTAAACATAATATGTTGGACTAGCCAAGGAATTTAGACATTTTGTTCTCCTTCCTCACAATCTGAGACGAGAGGAAAATCATTTGTTTTTGTTTTTTTATTCTGCCTTTTTAAACTGGGGGAGATAATATGTGAATTTTTATTTCTATAACACGAAAGTGTCTGACTAGCCAATGCCATCACCAAGATGAATTTCTTTAACCATCTCCTTTGTCTAGCATCAAGAAGCTAGAGAGCCTGGTGGCTGTCATTTCTAGTAATTCAATATCAAAATGAAGGAAAGATAGAATAAGAGACTTAGCATCGATTGTGAATTACTTAACACAGACTTACTGAATTCCAATGAAGTCTTGTCTTATCATGAAAAAGAAACAGTCTCTCTGCATCCCAAATGTCAGTGTGGGAGACCCTTGGACCTCATGCTCATTTTGCTATGTAAATAGAATTAATTTTATCTCGAAAAAGTGGCAGTTAAGGCACTTCTGTTTCCTGTTCTGCCATTAACTGCTGCTAGGAACTTATGTAAGGTACTTCAAGTTCTTTGGATCTCTGTTTCCTCAATTATAGAAGAAGAGGTGGGTCTAGAAGCAGCAATTTTCAAACAGTGCTTCTGAGTCCTTAGAGCCATGAGAAACCAGCAAGTCTTGATGGAGGAGGAAAGACCACCTGGTGGAACTCTGGGCAAAGACTATCACTTGTTTTCTAGTTTACACACTGATCTTAGCAAAATTTAATTTGAGGAAGGGAACTCAAAAAGTTTTTAAACACTGAATTTAAAAGATAATGATTGCTAAGACTTCTTATGGTTTGCTAATTCTTTTTTTTTTTTATAAGTTTATTTATTTATTTTGAGAGAGCAAGTGTCAGCGGGGGAGGGGCATAGAGGGAGAGAAAGAATCCCAAGCAGGCTCTGTACTGTCAACACAGAGCCCAAAGTGGGTTCAAACTCACGAACCGTGAGATCATGACCTGAGCCAAAATCAAGAGTCAGATCCCAGCCAACTGAGCCACCCAGGCGCCCTGGTTTGCTAATTCTGATCTGCAACTTGTTTTGTTCTAAAACTATTCCAGTGAATATTGTGGTGGCAAGAATTGTCATGCTCTTGGCTTCTCCTCAAAAATAGAGGTTGTAAAAAACAAATTCCTAAAACTTTATGGAAGGGAGACCTAGAAAAGACAAAACAGAAGGTGGAATGTTAGTAAAATTTTAAATAAACTTATACCTTATGTCAAGACAACTACTTAACATGGCATTCACACCTCTCGGTTGGGTCTGCTCCTTCCCTGGGCCACGTTGCTGCACACCGTCAGGGGCAGCAATAGATTGTAGTTTAACTGAATGATGCCCTTGAAGTTGCGCATTACAGCACCTACATGGCTATTCTGGGGTTGGCTTCTTCATCTATCCAATAGCTGCTTCTCTCTTAGGGTCTACTTCAAGGTCTTAAGGTGGTCCATGCTCTGTTACCACCTCCTGTCTTCAAGAATTAACTGCTCTGTGCTTTCAGGTCATTTTGTTTCTTACCTTTTCTGGGATACTTATAGCACTGTATTCTAGTTAATTGTATTTGGGTATCCATCTTATTTATTAGATCTTGAGCTTTTAGAAGGCAGGGGCTGGATATTAATTGTATTGGAATTCTCAATCCAGCACTACTCTTGGGATTTTGAAACACTCAAAATTGAGTGTATTTTGGAAATGTAAAGAATAGTAAACTTACAACAAATAATTCATATAATTACATTCAAATAATTTTCTTTTATATATATATAATTTATATATATAATTTATATATTATAATATATATAATATATATTATTTATATATTATAATATATATAATATATATTTTAATATATAAATTATAATATTATTTATTATAATTATGAGCATTTAATTAATTAATTAATTAATTAATGAGATGGTACATGCTGTATTATGAGCATGACCAAAGTGCTTTGGAAGCTCTAAGGATTTGGGATTAATTGAAGGATTGTACACAGAATCAGTACTGGGGTTTGGGACAGCAGTAGGATTTCAGACAAAAACACAGAATGGGACAAGGGCAAGGAAGAATACTGTAGGTGAAGGGGATTTTATGGTATGTGGAAATGATTACAAATTAGATACCAAAGTTATACAGATTCTGTAGTACTTATGGAGAAGCTGGAAAATCAGGTAGAAGACTTACTGAAATACCATACTAAGGGGTTTAAAGTTATTTCCTTGGAGAAATCAAATCTAAAGAGAACAAAAGCAGAAAAACTCTGGTTCACAAAGCTTAGTTTGGTAGTGCCATGTAAAATGATTTGAAGTGCAAACTTTGAAGACACAGAAAAGAGTTCAAGCAAAAGAGAGCCTGAGGACTTTGCAAGGTGGCTGTGGGGGGATGGGGAAGGGAAGGAAGTAAGATAAACTAAAGGATAAGAAAGTTAAAATAATTTTCAAATATATTGAATAGATATGTAAGTGGAATTGTGACAAAGATCATTATACAAGCCTCCAATCTACTAATATTAGTTTTCAACATCTTTCATGCCTTCAAAATTATTGAAAATATTAGAGAAATTAATCATTAGTAATATTCATGTTTATTTTTTACTGAGGTGGCAATGCTATTCCTCAATCTGTTGTCACACTTGTCACACTTGCCATTAAGTAATCAATCCATCAAGGGTCTTACAAATCTAACAACGGATGCCTTCAATGTCTCCTTCTCCTATTTTAGCGTTCAGGCCTCGAAAACTTCTTAATAACTTTAAACACAAGTCAAAAATATCCATGCTGATAACATATACAAATTTAGGATACTCTAACTTTAGCACAAAACTAAAGTCGCCTAAAGTTTTCTTTAATAATAAGCTTGGGGTATCTGGGTGGCTCAGTCAGTTGGGCATCCGACTTTGGCTCAGGTCGTGATCTCACAGTTTGTGGGTTCAAGCCCCGTGTCGGGCTCTGTGCTGACAGCTCAGAGCCTGGAGCCTGCTTCAGATTCTGTGTCTCCTCCTCTCTCTGCCCCTCCCATGCTCATGCTCTGTCTCACTCTGTCTCTCAATAATAAAATAAATGTAAAAAAAAAAATTTTAAATAGTAACAAGCTATACCTCGGTAGAGAATTTTGACTTAGCCTCTCCTAAATGTTAAATGGATGTCCCATCTAAGTTGTAAAGAGATAAGAGTCAGTGGCTTTGACAGGAGATCCCAATATGGGATGTGCCCATGTGCCTGGGGGAGATGGTCTGGAAAGAAAAAAGCAGCAGGAATATACTTGGAATTACTGTGCTACTGAGTAACAACAGAGTTGGGTTCTGCTACATACTGGTGGTAAAGTGGGCTTGGAGTCCACTTAGGAAGGCAGGAGAAAAGGAAGATGACAGGACAGGATGCCTCAGGGATCCTCTGGTCCCATCCTCTCTGTTATTTTCCAGTCCCTCCTCACAGAGTCCCTCCTCCACTCCCCCTTTAGGACTTGCTCATCTTCAGATCTCCAGACGAGGCTGGTGGGATGGCCAAACAATTTGAGGAATCTTTTCCTTACTACTATACTCAGACACTTAAAAATCAGTCTATCTAGACTCTGATCATATCTTTGGGCTGGGAAACCATACAAACCTTGTGGGTAAAAACAAAAATTTTTAAGCCTCCAGAAAAGGATATATGTAACACATTTCCTTAGAAATCCTTCCTGGGATCCAAAGTCTTTTACAATACGTTTGAAAGCATCATTTATTTTTATTTATTTGAAAGCATTATTTATTAAAGGTGCAATTTATGTGCAGAGCACTGTATACTATTTTAGTGATTATGCAGGTAAATTATTACACTCCATAAAATTTTGGTATTTTGTAATTGAATGCTAATAATACAGGCCATCTTGGTTGAATAAACATTTTTAACTGATCAAAATTACTTATATGCATCAACTTTCTCAAACATTTTACTGTATTTTTCTAAATAGTCAATAATCAAATCTCTATGAAGCATTTATTTTTAAAAAGAGAGAGAAAAACAAGAGGCTGATTAACACAAAATTCAAGAAGATATGATTTATAGGGAAAGTGAGGGAAAGGAAGAGGTTGGAGAGAGGCTTAAGGTTCCAAAGGTACTGGTACATTTCATTTCCTAAATTCGGTACAGAACTCACATGTCCATTCTATTTACTTAGTTACTTGTATATTTTACATGTATGCTATAGATATTATTTTGAATTCACTTATTATTTGATAAATTATTTAAAGGAGAGAATTATAAGATATGATTCAAACAATGGTAATGAAATCACTATTTTTTAAAATGTTAGGGCTATGGAATTAAGCAATGGACTATTTCTCTGAGTTCTCTGTTCCAATCTATCAAGTAAATAGGGTATTAAGTACTACAGGGAAAAAGGAAGGATAAAAAAGACCTAAGTATGGTGCCAAGGAATTCCAGCTCTTCCAAAGACTTCTTCTAAGTGATACTGGCTGTGCAAACAGCCTATGTGAAGCACTGACTCTGTTTTACACAGGAAAAGACTACTGAAGCCTGGCTGTGAGGGTGTGGGTTTTGCACAGCCCTTCCTGGAGTTCAAATCAAAGCACAGTAATTCGGCCACATGATATCAACCAGTTGTCTTCATTTTCAAGATGATTAATTACCATAGCATCATTTCTTTTCCAAATTCCAGATTAATATTTATTGATCAATACTAGCAAAAGACTGAGAACAGTGGAAAGCTGATACCATTCCTGACAATACTCAGCAGAGACATCAGCAGGGTCTATTTCCTCAGGAATTCACCTTAGTCGTTACTAGGTGTCTTTTTTTGTATTCTTCCTGTTCAATCTTTACTTTTCTTTTGGCAACCATATTCTCTCTGAATCATTGCAAAAAAAATGCCCTAGGCTTTATGATGAAATGGGATCCTAATTCAGGCCGAATTAAAAGTAAACTCCAAGGCCTCGGTACATTCAGGATTTAGATCTCCTCATCCCGAAATGGAGTTAAATCATTAGCCTAAAGGTGAAAGCCTCTAAAATCCCTTTACTACTCAAAGCCTATAATCACTTTGTTTTAACCAAGTACACAAGAATGGTAGAATTTCCCAGTTAACATGTCAAGAAATCTCTACCTCAGATAAGAATCGAGCTCTTTGGGTTTACTCCCCACACAAAATACTTAACACCCAAAGGGACTGTTTTGGATGTTGTTTATTTTGATGACCAGATAGATTCCTTTGTTTTGTAAAATCCACATGCCCATTTTGCCTTCTTAGGAAATTTTTGTTCTAGCACCCTATCATTATTTGGTACCAAACTTCATATCTTTTGTTTGAAGCATCTAAAAATAAAAGTAGTTGTTTAACTAATTTTCTCTGGAGCTTAATTTGGCAATTATCAAATCACATTTGTCAATACAATGACTAAATCAGATGTGACCCAGACATCAACATTTTAAAAAGCCTCTGCAGCCTTTCCTATTATTTCAAGTTATAGTAGCTACAAGCAAAATCTTGCTTCGATCAATAAGAAACAAAAATGTACACTCCTCTGTCATTTCAAAGTCATCTATTAAAACAACTCAAATATAAAATTCAACTGTGCTGAAATACAAATAGAACAGCATAATGAGGCTTATGTTTAGAAATGCAAAGAGCATTTTGGAAGTATTTTAGGAAGAATTAATTTAATTCTAACTATTAATATTCTTCCATCATTTGATTTTCATTCTTGTACATGTGGATGCCATAAAAATGCTATTTTTAAGGTTTGTAATTGTTTTTCTCTTTTCCTTTCCTTTCCTTTCCTTTCCTTTCCTTTCCTTTCCTTTCCTTTCCTTTCCTTTCCTTTCCTTTCCTTCCTCTCTATTGCTCTCTCTCTCTCTCCTTCCAGGGCTGATATCTCTTGCTATATATATACTGAAACACTTTGGAGAACTAAAAATTTTTTTCTAGGACATATGAAGGCTGATGTGAATATCAAAATGATGTAGAGGACACAGGAAGAAAAACTCTTGAAATCATAATAGGTCATGTGAACTCATATTTAATTAGATTCTTGGTAAGTATGTAGCATATTATTAATGACTGCTTATTTACTCAGGAACCATGTTTGTTTTTGGCAAATTAATTTTATGCTGTGATGTGGAATAATGCTTAGCTTTCGGTAACTGTTGAAAATGCACTAACATTACTGCATCATGTGCTATGTATGCTTAATGGCCATCGCTAAGACTAGACGGAAATATGGCAAGACAGTTAATTAATAGCATTCATTTTGCCTTTAGTATTCCTTAAGTTTCCTAACACTAGAAAATACCAATAAAAGACTAAAAAATTGTTACATGTGGCTGGAACCCAAAGTTATTTTTTGACATCATTGTAAGGAATACTGTGCATCTTATATATCTTGATATCCTATGTACAGAAAGTGACATCTACTGGAGAAAGCAGAAGTGAATATTTACTTTCCAAACTATTTTCCTGGTAAACTTCCAGGCAAGTTGCACTATCCTCGAGATTATCCCAAACTTCTAGAACAAAGAAAGGTTTTATTTAGCTTAGTATGGCATAAAGGCTGACTTGTTTTGGTTATCATTTTGTCAAAGATGCCTTTTGGAGAAAAGTGGTTATGAGGGCCACACAAATGATCTCGTAAGAAACACCACTGAAGACTTCTGGAAAATACAACTCCAGCACATTCCCTTAAGGGTAAAATTGGGGTTCTAAATAACTATAAACCATCAAGCAGTGGATTTGAAAAGAACTCTGTTGTAACAAGTAGTCTGAAAATATGTTTGGAAAATGTGTAACTTCGTTAAATGGTCTGGAACAGGAGTTGTAAAACGAAGTATGGGATTGGAATACATAATTTCTGTCTGATGAAAAGGCATCCCCATGCTACTCTAAAACCTAATCATTTTTATTTATTCATGTTAAAAAATGTGTCTAACCCCCATGATCTAATCAAACCCCTGTTCTCACGGCATTAGGGGATCTGACCAAGGTGTTTTTCACTCATGGTCAGAACTAAGAAGTGACTCAGAGCTCTGACAGAACAGACACCAGCTTCTTTCTTGTGACAATAATTCCCCAATATGTAAGTAATAATTCTTTTCTAAGGAAAACAAAAGCCTTTCCTATCTTTTTTTTTTACCAACCATATAGAATATATTTATTTATTTTTAATATACGAAATTTATTGTCAAATTGGTTTCCATACAACACCCAGTGCTCATCCCAAAAGATGCCCTCTTCAATGCCCATCACCTACCCTTCCCTCCCTCCCACCCTCCCATCAACCTTCAGTTTGTTCTCAGTTTTTAAGAGTCTCTCGTGCTTTGGCTCTCTCCCAATCTAACCTCATTTTTTTTTCTTCCCCTCCCCCATGGGTTTCTGTTAAGTTTCTCAGGATCCACCTAAGAGTGAAAACATATGGTATCTGTCTTTCTCTGTATAAGCCTTTCCTATCTTAATAGAAGCTGCTGTAGCAGCCATTTTCAAGAGTGAAAGAGTGAGGCACAGCTTTATTCAGGCGCTCACAAATACAAGACTATGACAGTGACTAGCAGCCTGTCTCTTTGGTTCTAGCATGTTACCTATATGATGGTACCAATGCTGCTTCTATATTTAGATTCCGTCATATGATACTCTGTAGTTTAATGTCAGATTTTCTACTTCTAATTATCACTGTCATTATTTTATTATTATTATTTTTTTTATTTTGTTTTTGTAACAATGCTCTTGCACTCCCTCTGCTGGCCTTGCTAATTAACAAAACTAGGGCCAAAGTAGTCCTGGTGTGTATCTGTGATACCAGTCGATGGGCTGGTAAAACCGACACTGTTTTTTGTTGGAACCCAAAAAGTCAGTCGTGTTGCCTGCCCTTCATCAGAAACAAAGAGGGCAAAAGAACGTTTATTTGTAGATGATGAAAACAAAACAGGGTTATTTTTATACATTTAACAGAGAATCTAATGAAATGGAATAAATGTACAAATCTTAAAAATGTGTCAACCTTTGCTAATTAAAAAAAAAAACGTTACCCTTTTTCTATTAAAATGTATACGTACTTGGTAAAAGGTATATTTTACTACGAGGTGTATCAATTTTGTATCTCTGTGTTTACACACTGGACAATTAAATGAAAGGCTGCCTGGCTCTGTTGGTAAGACTCTGAACCCCGATTAGATATATAGCTGTTCAATGGATCTGCTTCCCACATCCTAGAGTTCCATTATGGAGTTACAAATAGAATGACAGCACTTGGCAAATCCCAGGCCTAATCATAGCACAGAGAGTGACTTTTGGAAGGTACATTACCAAGCAATTAGGACCCATTTAATAAATTACCCCTTATGGAACACTTTGAACCCTAGTGGTCTGAAGAGGTTAATGCACCTCTCATAACTGAATGTTACTCACTTTCCAGGGGTAACTTCAAGGCCACAGTTAATCCAAACCTTCTTCTCATCAATGGCCTCTTACTCTTGAGCCACTACTGTAGTCTGGCATCAGTAAGCCCATATACTTGCATCGCCCCCTGTGCATTTCACATGCTCCATTTTCTTACAGCTGAATCCAATGGGCAGGGTGTTCACGAGGCCAAATGACTTTGTGCTGCACATTAACTTCCTTTGGCTTTCATGCTCCTTATTTGAAGTCTTTCTGTTTTTCTTATTTATAGAGAGTTTTAACTTCTGGGTTTAGTTTAAATGTGACGTCTGATGTAATTTACTTTCCTCCAAAATTGTTGAGTAGCAACCACATTTTAAATGAATCCAATACACAAAATTAGGTTTCAGGATATTATTAAATTTGGAAAAAAACCCACAGTAGATATGTATTTGTAAACTGGAATCTTAACTATGGCTAGACACTAAAAACACTAAAAAACACTTAAAATATAACTGTAAGGGAGAAAAAGCTTTGATGCTAGAATATAATTAGACTTTTAAAGTTTTTATTTCAATTTTTAAAAATACATTCAACTTGGGTTTTTGGAAAGAAAATGCTGATGAAACACTAGGCACATTTATTTAAAAAGATGGTCAAGGAATGGAATTGGAATATAAAAATGTTACTGTGCATTCATAATGGCAGACATTGCTATAACATGTCATTGGTCTTCTGTAACATTCCCGTAAATCATGATCAAAATCATCATGATTTCGAGCACACTTACTGAATGTTTCTTCTATCCAAGGCCCTCCTGAGAGCTACAGACGAATAAGACGCAGCCTATGACTTCAAGAAACTTATAACTGTACCATAGAGCTCAGATATAGGCATGTTGAAAAAGAACCATAATGAATAGAAGATTATGGTAAATACTAAGTTTGTGTCCATACAGAACTTGCTCAGGGAATTTAGAGAAAGAAGAAGTATCTCTGCTCAGCAGAAAGGAATGATGAAGAAAATAAAATCTGCTCAAAACTGTTGTTGGAATTTTGGCAGGAAAGCTGAAAATTAGAAAATTAAAGGAAATGCTCCAACATTGAGAAGTAATTAAAAGTTGTCTTTAGTTGCGTCTGTGGACATATTTTGTGAGATATGTTTGAGAAGCAACTTTTCAACATGAAAGTGGATGTAAATTCTTTGCAGTGTTCTACTTTGCTTTACCTTTGTTGTATATAGAAAAAAACATGAGAAAACACATTTTGAGTCAAATAATGTAATATAACATGGAAAGTGTTGATTACTGTCAACTTAATGATCAGGACATATTTTAAGGATATATTTTAAGTTTTTGTTTGTTGCTGTTCTTTTAGATAATATGACAAAGTGCCCTTTTCCAGGATTTTAAGTGACTCTACGAGTCATACATTTTAAAATCTCTGCTCCTTTCGTTGTAACTTGGAATGGCTTTCCATATTATAAACTGTTTTCTTATATCCCTATAAGAAACAGAGACTATGGTTGGAAATGTAGCTTCTATCTGAATCTATAGTGTTACTGAAATGTGAGTTTATATGGTCTTGAAGTCTTCTGTATTTGTGCTGTATAATTTGATTCTTATCTATTTTTTTTTTAAATGTCCAGGCCAGAAATGTGACAAATTCTCTGCCAGGTCATAGTGTCAAAGGTCTGCGGAAAGAGCTGAGTATCACATAGTACAGTAGATGTGGTATGCCATTGGTTGTTTCTTGAAAGCAGCCTCTACTTCAACAGCAGAGTTGCAAATCAAAAGTGAACTACTATTTTTTGATCATTGGGAAGTAAACATTTAAAAACCTGGAGCCCTACTTTTACGTGTGGTGGTGAGATTATATTGCTCTTCACTCATACCTAGAAGCACTTTAATCTATTTATTCCATAAGAAAAGTATTACCACATGCAATATTCCCTCTTGTTTTCGCCTCTTGCATTATTTACACTAGTGCCAGAGCAGATTTACTAATACCTGTCTTCAAATGGCATTATTCCACACACTCTGAGAATTTACATCCTGGGATAAACAACACAGAGTGATAAAAGTAGTACAAATGGAAAGAAATCGCATTGTCTGTTGCATTTTCCCTTCTAGGATTTCTAAATGCATCCAAACCATTCAGCGGCAAACCTTTACTCAATGACCACTGTGTTTGGTCATTGCAACCCAGAGATACAGAACTCGAAGGTTCTTCAAAGAGCCTACCAACTAGCTGGGAAAGGACTGATACCTAGGAAACACCAGCAAACATACTGACACTCCGTAATTATATATAAAACAGTATGGTGCAAACTATTCACACTATACACATATGTTATCCAATATGGCAGCTACTAGATAGCTGTGGCTATCAGGTACTTGGAACTGTGGCTACTGTGAATACAAAATGCTATGAACTGAAAATACACACTGGATTTTGAAGACATAATATGAAAAAGAGAATGTAGTATCATTAATAATTTTAGAATATTAATTATATGTTGAAGTACTATTTTGGATATGTTGGGTTAGGTAAAAATATTATCAAAATGAATTTCACCTGGCTTTAATTATTTTAGTTTTTTTAGCCTAGCTATATAAAGCTCAAAATTGCAGGTGCAGCCCACCTTATATTTCTATTGGACAGTGCTGCGATAACCTTCAAAGAATAAACTCAACAGCAAGTGCTGAAAAATCTGAAAAACGGGAAAGAACAGGTAAGATCTCAGCTGCCTCTGGAAAGATGCATAGGCTTTGGATTAGAACATGAGAGAAAGATAAGCATGTTCTTGGATAGGAGAATAAATAAACAGATGTAGGATGATAGCTGCTGGAAACTTAAGGTTTATTGTAGGCAATAGTGCAGAGGTTATCTTGTAAGGGATGACAAATTCTGAACATTTAATCTAGTAAAAAGATGTGTTATTGAGTTAACATAGCTACCAATTATTGAGTTCTTAGAATATGAAACTTATGTACATAAATTTACATTTAAACATAACAGTCATAGAAGGCAAGTTTTGTCATATCCATTTCCAGGTGAGAACACTGAGGCTTAGATTGGCTCAGGGACTTGGTGAATGTCACACAACCAGAAAGGGACTGAAACCTTGGTGTAAGTCTGACCCCAAATCTTTTTCTTTTCACCATTGTACTGGAGGCAGATTCACCATGAAGTCAATGAAGCTTTCCACTTCCAGCTCCTACACATATGTGAACTCCTTCCATGGAAGGTGCTCAAGTGATGTGTCCCCATGGTCATATGCTTTTGGAAAAGTTGCCGAGTTAAATGATTTTAGTTGTAATCAGTTATGACTGCTCTCTGTTTCCATTCTGACTCCCCCCAAGTCACACCTTCCTTCATGTCAGGTGGTGTTAGATTAGCATTTTGGTGTATCTGGCTAAAAAGAAATTTCAGATTGTTATACACTTGGTTTCGGTTTAGGTGGTTATTTTTGTATTTCAAAGTTGTTTTTACATATAGTTTTTTTTCTAGCTATCCTAGGGTAAGAATGTCTACCCTGAGTACTCTTACTTTCCACCCCACCAGCTCACCTTGGGTCTTGAACAAGAGCCAGTGGGAAAACTGTAATATTAACTTGTCCTACAGTACCAAGAGGATGTAGGTCATGGAAGAAAAAAAAGAAAAGCTTTAAATGTAAAGAGCCAGAACTAGTTTTTGGGATATTCTTCCAATTCTCAGATGTGTAAAATAATAAGTGGAGAATTCAATTCTCATTGAAACCTGGTCAAAACAGACTATACTTGATTAAGCAGCTTATACAATTATAAAATAAGGGATATTTGTTTTTTATGATGATATGAATTATGCAAAAGACAATTTATACTCTAGACATAAGCCTGTGATAAGACTCTGAACAATGAGTTTGACCATGTGAAGTCACCTGTTTCTGCATCCTAATGTATGGGGTTTTGTTTTAGCCCGCTCAACATGCCTTCTCCTGGTGGAGTCTGGTGGTTCAAGATGATGCAACACATCAAAATTTCCACTGACAGAGAAAAATGGACCAAAGCTTTACTAAACTAAGAAAAAAACATTTTTGATAACCATGCTATATGAAAGAATGCATTATCTTTCTCTTCTATTATGAAATTATCGTCACATGGAGAAGTCTGCAGCCAAAAAGTGGCACTGCAGAGATGTCAGATAGTTAGTGAGTAGAAACATTATATTATTTTTCTGGACTTTGTGGGGTTTGTGGTACTTGTCATCCTTTAAGCTTTGTAATTTGTCATGATTTCCTTCTTATCCTGCAGATACATTCACTGTTGGACCTAAGTTAGCATTGGCAAGTTTTTCTTACATACAACTTCCTAAACTGTATATACAATAGGTATTATATGATGTGAACTTACCCTTGAGCTGTATTGTATACTTTCATAGGCCTTATTGTGGATTCTGAGGAAGGATATATTTATTTAATATATGAAATATTTGAAGGTCACAAAACCCCAAAGAATATGAAGAGGGAAAAGCCTGACTATCATGCTATTGATTCTCGCAACTTCCCTTTGCAAACAGTGGATCAGACAATGAACAACTAGAGAAAGTGGAGCCCAGATGCTACATGTATCCCAAATTCCACAAGTGAGGCTGATAATGATCACATCCATCGCCATAACCAAGAGATTAGACTGCCTCCTATAATGTAGTGATGCAGAAACAAGATGATGGCTAGCAAGGGAGAGAAAGACTGAATGAAGGAGGGTGGGAACAGATCAAGGAAATAAATGAACATTTTATTGAGGGCCTGACTCTGTGTCAGGTCTTGTGTTATTCACTCTCACATGATCATCTTAGTTAATGAATCTTCAAAAGTCTATAATATATAAAGAAGTATCTCTGATGCATTACATCTTACTGCCTGATTTTATGACTTCCTTGGATCTGTCTAGGCTGTTATAATCCAACAGAGAATGAGGGTAAAGAAAGAAGACTTTGGAGTCACACTGAGAAGGTTCAGATAGATGGATCATGAAAAAAAAAAAAAAAACACCTATTGCACTGAATGACACTGTAGAGATACTTTTCTTAAGAGTATAAATACTTTCTACTCCGGAGAAATATAACCCACCAAGCCCAAGACCACTACATTGCAAGATGCATGATCGAGGTTTGCGCAAAGCAATCTGTTTTCTATTAATTTAAGAAAGTAACTTAACTTAGACTTAGAGATATGTATTTTACAAATCATGATGTTGTGAAGCAATAGTTCTGGTCCATATTTTTTGTATTTTTTTCCATGTGTTCCTGAATTTAATATTGAACACTGGGAGATACATAACATTTTTATTTTATTTTTTTAATTTTTAATGTTTTATTTACTTTTGAGAGGGAGTGAGAGGCAGAGTATGAGCGGGGGAGGGGCAGAGAGAGGGGGAGACACAGAATCCGAAGCAGGCTCCAGGTTCTGAGCTGTCAGCATAGAGCCCAATGTGGGGCTTGAACCCACGAGCTGTGAGATCATGACCTGAGCTGAAGTCAGACGCTTAACCGACTGAGCCACCCAGGTGCCCCAGATACATAAAATTTTTAAACTGCCAACTAGATTTCTTAGGATTCAGGAAAACATGTCTTTGAGGGACTGCCCATAGTCATATTTGTACACTGGATCATCACTTTTTTTGTGTGACCTTTACATACAGTGGCTGACTGGTATATATCGATATGTCTGTTCAGGGTCATCTTGAGTGTGAAGGAGCTCCTAACAGAAGTTTGAGGAGATATACCTAATTCTACAAGTGTGTTTTGCATGTGTTTTTATTTTGTATCTACACAGTATAACAGTATATAACAATCTGCATAACAGGAGATATGAATTATATTACCCCCTACCCACACTCCATGCCACTACTTCCTAATGTGGCTTTCTTTGGAACAGATCTTGAAACTGTATTTTTTATATTGTGGGCTACTTTCAAATATTGTTTGATGACCTCATTTTAGCATTCTCTTTCTTTTTGGAAATTAGCTTCAAGTATTATCAAAGGCTCTCATGTCACTATTCTTTGAAATAGTAGAGGGAACAATGTAAATGACAGGTATGTACACAGAATCATAGGTGAGCCCCACAGTGCAAACTATTTTTAATGACTAAACTTACAAATAGGTGAGAAACGTTTAAAGATGAAGAATCTGCAACCCACAGATGCTTGGCTGTGGTCACTTTTGTTTTTTTGGAGGCTTCTGTTTCCTTCAGTGTAAGGAGTCTATCGTACATGGAGTAGAGACACAATGTCAGCAGGACAATGATGTGACATTGTCACTGCTTCAACTGGGGGTGCCATCGTCATAGCATTTTCTCAGGTAGTGCCCGAAACAGAATTGGCACCTGGAGACTATCACCTCAAGGTATACTAACTGTCCTCAAAAGCAAGCAAACTGCCACACCAAAATATTTATCTTGAAATAAATGGTATCTATCTATCTCAACAGAGCAGTATATTTCTGACATTACAATGGAATTTAAAGAAGAAAGTAATTTCTGGAAACCTATTGATAAGCACATTTTCTGCAAGGCTCTCTTTTTCTAACTGAGGGGTACCTCCACAAAACTAGAACTAACTCTCTGGATAGAAACATTTAACCCAGACATTCACACAGCTTGATAGCCAGAAGCATTATCCAGGAATAATTACAATTACAACTGAGATACCAAGAATTTGGGCTGAGCTGGATCAGTGAAAATTGTCCAGGAGTCCAGTTTCACTGCAGTAAACAGATGACAACGTCACTATTGCACCATCTTCAACTTCTTAAAATTAAAGTCATTTTTTGCCCATGAAAATTCTGAGAAATTGGATATTGGTAAATTTTGTTCACTGACATCAGAAAGAGGGCCAGTATTAGAGAGTAATTAAATACTGTTAACAGGGAGCCTGGGTGGCTCAGTCAGTTAAGCATCCGACTCTTGAGTTCAGCTCAGGTCATGGTCCCACGGTCATGAGATGGAGCGCCACGTCAGGCTCCGTGCTGAATGTGGAACCTATTTGGGATTCTTTCTCTCTCCCTCTTTCTCTCTGCCCTTCCCCTACTCATGGTGTCTCTTTCCCCCTCTTTCCCTCTCTGTCTCTCTCTCCCAAAGTAAATAAACACTAAAAAAATTAAATAACATTATCCAGTTTCTCATGAAAATTTCAAATGATACATTTTAGCCCCAGTACTTTTTGGAGCTCTGAACAATGGAGAAAAATAATTATTTATCATTAATTTACATAAGTGTATTATGTAAAAATGTAAATATTCCCATTTTTTTCATCATCTAAATTTTGTACCAAGAATGAAAACTTTAAATAAGTACAGCTAGGAATTGTTACACCTTGTTCCATGACAGCTTGTTCTATGGATTATTCACTGATTAAAGCTCTTTGCCCTATAGTGCTGATCCCCCTTCTGTGTGCTTCAAGAATCACTCACTGCAATCTTGGCTTAGAGATTGCAGTGAGTGGCTCTTCTCCATTCTGGGGAGTTTCATACTTAGTCACAGAATTCTATAGCCATTCTATGCATTTCCATTAATGCATAGAAAGAAGAGAAAATCTTAAAAACCTATTTGGTTTACATAGTCATAATTACTATATAATAAAAATAAACTGAAATTTGGCAAGTGGATCATTTTTAAGAATATACTAACTTAATTTATAAGTTTATTGAATTAGCTACTGTTCAATTTTCATGTTTGGACCTCCACCCTGGGCAGAATCCAAGGCCATGCTGGCATAATAACCAGTAAATGGCTCTGTGGGCAAGGAGGAAAGAAATGGGCTTGTTGGCACATGTCTTCATGGCATGGTGCTGAAGTTTAATTTTCTTTTTTTTTCAAAATTGCAAAATAATCAGATCAAATTTTCTTAATTTTAATTTGACTGTGTTACAATTATTGAGCATCTTTTGTGAGCTGTGTGTACTGGATTTTTTTTTTTTAAAGCAATACCAACCACCTCCAAGTTTACAATTGTGCATTTGCCATTTATTTGTGATTGATACTACCAGAGCTGAAACCAGTCTCCTCTCTCTTGGAACCAGTTTACTGCTCTTTGCTTTCTGTTTTGAAGTGGAGGAATTTAAGTGCGATGGGTCTGTTTGGACTTTTGCAAGAGTTGATCTTATCAACCTTTAGGATCATTTGTTCTGAACTCCAGGCATCAAATAAAGGTGGAACTACTGATCAGATGGTTTGAAGTCATGGATGTGAACACCAGTCATTTATTTTAACAAACCAGTGAACATGAAAGAACAATAGTTTGGAACTAAAATTTATAGTTCGTTTTAAAATAGTAAAATTCTGGAGAAACGGTTTTAACTCAAAATATTTCCCCAGTGATTTGTTCATTGTTAATGCTCAGAAAATATTAACCACTGCACTCAAGCCTTTTTCTACTTTACTGGTCTTTTAGGAGAATGTTGCTTGTTATTACTCAAATGGGAATTACTTTCCCATGAGCAACTTATTATAGATTTATCTAAATTAAATCTCATTCCATTTAAAATTTTCCACCTAAGATCTTCCATTGTGCTTGCACTTCTTTCAATTTTGGTATGCTCACAGCTATTTACTTTTCCCATCAGGGCATTAATTTGGACATTTCATTTAGTGCTGGTCCCAAACCTATCCCTACAGAACCCCACTGTCCCCAATTTAATGATGCATTACTAACAGTTGCTTATTATTTATAGTCCATCAGTCAATTTGAGAATAATCCTAATGTGACAGAATCTTACCAATGTCTCTATTCATTTTTATTTGTTTCCAACAGAAATCCTGGGAACTTGAAGAAGCTGCTTCTAGCAATCTATTAAATAGTCTTCATGGTATGTTTGGAAAGAAGATGGCATATTTGTGCCATTTTGATTTGCTTAATGTACAATTACACTACTTAGCATGAAGTGTTCAAGATAAAGAATCATCTAGTGCAGAGGAGAGGAGGATTGGGCCATCCTAGTTTACAGAACCTGGTGCCATCTTTATGACCTTAAACTGTTTTCTGCTTTAGCCGCCTTCAGGCTACCTTACCTCCTGTCCCACTTTGTAGAAATTGGGGAAAAACAGTAATCCAACTCTATGACATAGTGAGAATATGAAATAACAGCTATAAATGAGTTTGGAAAATCAAAACCACTTACATGTAATCCTTTCACAGAAATAAGACTTTGCTGATGTACCCTTTGAGGAATATGCATTATATGGGGCACAGATACCTTTATCCTATTTTGCCTGCTTCTCACAATATTAATGACATATATGTACATGGAGTATGTGGCATGTGCCTGTTTCATTTCTAAGATAAAAATATCTGAAATAAATGTTTTAATATAAAATTCATTGCTATCAATGTTATACATTAAGCTTCAGAGCACAGAGTTCCAAGAAATCTTAAGAAAGTTACTGGAGCAAAGATAGGCTCTTCAAGAAAGGAGTGCAGGTCTCCTCAGGCTCTGCAGGCACTTGGTCCCTCATTTACCCTCTAGCTGTTTAGTACCATCTATCTTCCCTCTTTCTCTGTCTCAGTCTGTATGATAGTCTAACAAGTAAAGGCTTTCTCTATGTTGCTAAAGCAGTGACTTGACTCTCCTGTTTGCAATATTTACATTTTTGAATATCTGATCTGGAACTACCTTTACTCATTATTTTTCTGCACCTTTTATCTGTTTTCTAGTTTTTACCATTCTTCTGAAACAGCTCTCATACAAACCCCCTATAACCTGTGTGGATGGAGTATGAGGAGGTAAATATGATGGAGCTGGAATGGTGTGCTCTTTTAGGATTGGGCTGTCAGTACGGAGGGCTCGTTTTCTTAGAAGAAAGGTGCAGCTGCTCAAAAAGACATCAGATGCCACACAATCTCCAGAGCCTGAAATTACCCAAGACCATCCAGTGTATAGATTCATACATTAATATACAGAAGACTGTTAAGACCCTGAGTTGCAATATACATACACTTCCTGATACAAAAGCCAAAAACTTCACCAGGTTCGGTGGATCAGCAGTAAATGGACAGTTTTCCCTCTGAATTCTAAGTGGAAGGTTCCCAACTCCAAGAGAAAGATGGAGGAAATCAAAGAAACCCTTCAGCTATGTGAATTTACATTGCCACTGTCTTTCCATTCCTAGTGTAACAGAGGTTATTCCCTACCCCCCACTTTGTGTGAATGAGAGAAATATCAAATAAAAGCTTTAAATTACTCAAAACATGAAGACAATTCACTTATACAACCTTTGCAGCAAAAAAAGCAGGGTTGTTTTGTTTTTTGGGTTTTTTTTTTTTTGAGATCTGTGAGAAAGTGAGAAAGGGGTTGAGAAAATGCAAACGTTTATTAAAAGAAAAGAATGAAATCAATTTCTAAGTACTATGGATATTTATACTGCATGAACCAGAAAAACCAGAAAAGCCAGAAAAACCCAGAGAAATAGAAAGTAGCTTGATGGAAATCTTTAGCTTCTTGAAGGCTAGAGTGAAATCTGCCAAGTAATAGGCGAATAGGAGGTCACACTGTGAAATTAATAACCAGTAAATTTAGAACAAATAAAGCAGAAATGCTTTTGCACAGCATTTAAGCAGCCTGTGGCACTGACAACTGCAGGAGGTCAGGGAGTTAAATGCTGCCGAACCAGAATTAAAGAAGTGCAGAGTAACATTGTCATTCTTACCATCATCATTTGCAGTTAGTTGGATGATGATTCGGGTGACTTCATCCTTTGCTTTAGAATTTAATTATGATTGCACTTTGTGGAAAGCTAATAAGGATGTAAGACAAACAGCAAGAGTGGAAGTAGATAAGGGCCCCTTTCTGTGAGCCCTACAAACATACTGAGCACAAGACAACTATCAGATGATACAGACAACTGCCGTGTTTCAAAATCCTGCAGATCTGTAGGTAGTCTGAATCTGGAGAAGTTTTCATTCAAACGTCCCATCTTTGGCCATGGCAACATACAGTAATTCTTGGGAAATTTTTCAATTTACAAGATCCCCTTGGAGAAGATTTTTTATTTGCCCACTTCACCAAATTTACTATTCAGTATATCATTGTTTTCTTCTGATCTGTTAATCCCAGCTGGAACCCCACAATGTCTTTTGGTGAATATTGGGTTTGATGATGATGCTATGGTCAACAATACCCTGTTGTTTCCAGTCGCGCAGGAGTGACAGCCTCCCCGGGGGATGAAAGATGCTCTGCCTGAGATCATCAGTACGTGAAGTACATCAGCAGCAGCCAGGCCTAGTCCAGGTTCTAAAAACGGACTATTTTACAAAATGACTCTTAACTGTATCTTTTAGTTTTATTGCAAACTGTAATCAATGCTTAGCCATTGATTATCACCATTCTTTTTATGCCTACAAAGATCTGTGGGTCCCCTCCTTACTTTTTCACCTTAACATATTATTGTCAGCTTGAGTTAACGTTCAACTAGGAATTACTTGGTGTGATGGGGAGGTAAAAAGATAGGGGCATTTACTTTTTCATTAATCTCTTCCTTGCCATAATTAGCAAAGGTGTAAATAGTAACACCTCTGATCCATATAGGAGTTGAGAAACTCGGTGCCACAGAGGCCACATTCTTCAAAAACAATGACACCTGACCATTTCACCCAGTGTCTTAATTTGTTCATATTTTGGCTGCTAAGCCTTCTGTTTTTTCTGTGACTGTAATATAAACAACCGAGCTCCATTAGTTTGTATTATTTTTCATTTACTTTAGAATTGCTAGGCTGAAATTGAACAATGTATTTTTCGGTGGTTCTTTCTCTTTTTTTCTTTTTAAATGCAGTTGGCCTTTTTCCCTTCCTTAAATAATTTTTTTATTTCAGTATTTTCATTGTAATCATGGTTATAATTGACAGCTTTATAATACCGGGGGGCACAGTTGAGGTCTCTTTCTCTTTTCAAACACTCTTCTCCATCCACAGCAAGGGCTGTTTTTCTTTGTTTCTTTGCTGTCTGAGAAGAGGCAGAAGATCAGAGAGAGTTTCTGGCGGTCGTAGAATATTACATTCCATTGTAACTAGTAGTTTACATAGACTGTGCAACTAAATATTCTGTGAAAACAACTGAAAATGACTTTTCCCTTTCCTGTGCAAATCCAATGTTTTCATAAATCTGGAGGAAAACCTTGCAGTTTTGAAAACCTGAAATATTTGTATCCACTTTTTAATTGTTGATGTGCTGATGTCAAACCACCACGCTGGATATTTTTAGTGCCTATCCCCATGACTGATAGCGTGTGTAGAAATCAGAAGTAAGGGTATCACTCCTGGCAGAATTGGAGTGAATTAGAAATTCTGTTTTCAAGACATTTAAAAATATTCACTTTTTAACCTCCTTTTAAAGCTACCTCTTGCTGTATTTTGCAAGGGTGGGGATTTAATGCATGATGCCTACACATGTGTACATAATATTCTCTACCTTTTGTCTTTAATATTCCTTGGTTTTTAATTATTAAAGATAAGTATTTGAATTATAAATATTCTAGTTATACAGGAATAGGCAAAGCAGGCATATACCCTCAGGCAAAATTCTTCCATTATCCATAATCCTTCTGCCTCCTGCCTCCATTTCTCTGCTTCCTATCTTTATGTCGCCTCAAAAAACACACAGACGCATTCTTTTAAACCCACCTTCTCCTCCCCACTTAAACCATAGAAATCCCTCCTCAATATGTATAGGGGCCTCTTCCTTGAAGTGGGATGTCATACTTGTCCTAAATATAATAAAGTGCTATCTTCAAGGCATTTCTGCATCCAAAACACTCCCCAGAAACCTGCCGAGCCCTCCCATCTAACCAGTCTGAATGTCACAAATCATAGCCCAGAAACTGCTTTATAGTGAATCATTAACATTGTCAGGAATGACTTGGCAGAGAAAAAAAAAGGCTTTCCATTAGAGAACTGAGGGAGAATATACAAATGACAGCATTGTCATTCCACTCCTATTGTTTTATAAAGCTCTGAACTGATTAGTAAGAGTTTATTACAGAGGAATAGGACTGTGAATTTCATGCGTTGTGCTAGGTATTTTCATATCTTCCTCTTACATTTTAGAGCCTCGTGGTTTATTTTAAATGTTTTGTTTTTAAAATTCTGCTTGCAGTGCTGAATAAAGTTTTACAGGATGAATAAAAGTGTTAAGAAAAAAATATGCAGATATATGCAAAGTAGCTGACCAGAGTATTTGTAAGTAAAAAGCCATTTTCCTGCCTATTTGTCTGGGATCCTAGTCCTCCTCACTCATTTGCCCAGCAGGGATGTGACTAAAAAGGACCAGGATGCTGCATCAAGGATGGACAAGACCAAGTTTGGGTGAGAGTTCTCTGTCTTTCATGGTGGGTCTTGTATCACTTTCTGAAGTTGGAGGCCAAGTAGGGTTTAGAATCCTTTGTTGCTCTGTATTTATCTGAGTTTACATTTTGTACATTGGAACAGCTGACCAAGATTTGATTGCCTAATACTCCTCTGCCTCCTTTACCCCGTGTTGACACATGTAGTGGATGTGGTTAACTTACCAGATCCTCACTGAGACAGAAGCACTCATTCATTCCCTAGGGATCAGAGTGTTCCTTGCCGCTGTTTACAATCAAGCACTTCCTTTGAAATTGTTGCTGGCCCAAGGAGATTATCTTATCCCAAAGTTTCAACCCTTCCCAGGTCCAGCCTGAATCCAATGACAAAACCATGCCTCAACGGGAGAGACTTCTGATGGACCAGCCCAGCTTCAGAAGCTGAGGCCTCTGTTGTGACTGTATCACAGTTCAACATCTCTACCAAGTCTTACACATACCATAACTGAGAGCATACCCCAATAAACCACCTGTATACAAACCTCAGGCTTAGAGTTTCTTTTTTATAGGAAATCCAACCTATGACAGTTGATACTGGGATGATCCTAGAAGGCAGGCTCTGACATGGGGTTTTGGAGTTGAATTATCTCCTGGCTGGCTGGTAATTAGGACTCCATCACTGGTGGTAGATACGGTATCAATAGCCCTGGTATGTAGAAATGGTGCAACTGTTAAAACTTTTCCTGATGTTGAATTGTGATGGGAGATCCACAGAAGAGAAGGCGTTGCAAAGTGTAACATCTTAGGTGCTTGAGAGTTTCGGAGTAAATAGTAATTAAGGGACTACAGAATTGGATAGCTTTTACTGCAAGCTATCCATGCACTGGAGAAGAGATGAAAGGCTGAGTGTGATTAATCACCAAATTAAGGTGAAGTATAAAAGCCAGAGGGCCCCCTTGGCAGCATATAAAGAGACTCCCATCTCCTGCAGCTGGAAAGTGAAAAAGCTGAGGATCTGACTCAGGACTTAACAATGTAAGTAGATCATCTCCAGAGAAGGTTGAATTTTTAACTCCAAGTTGTCTCTGCCAAGGTATGGGTCCTCACTGGGAAGGAGAGGGACACTGGGTCAATACCCTTCAAAATATTGAATTCCCCAATTTCCCTGACTATCTGAACCTGTAGAAGTGGCCCACTTTTCCCTGTCCAAAGCCAATGCTCTTCCCTTATTTGAAGAAATGCAGGGGCCCCTGACCAGTAAGACAGCAGGTGCCCCTTCCCTTAGAACCTATTTTCACCTCCCCTCCTGGTTACCAAAACAATCATGAGGATTAAGGCATAGCACATTCCAGCTAATGAAGGGTTGGACCAGAGGTGTTGTGAGATCCAGCCTATATGTATATGAGACTCAGGAAAGTAGGTATGGAAACTGCATCCCAAAGATGTTGAATTAAGGGGGCAGAACATAAAGTTGGAAAGAAGAATTTTTTGATAAGGGAACACTGTTTCGTGATAAAGATGTATCCCTCTGTCAAGACTCCAAGAGAAGAAGCTAATATGCTACTATAATGGTACTTGGAAGTTTAAAGGAAGTGAGGGCCCACAGCAAGTGAAGTAAAAAGTGCCATGGATGATGGTAGAAGGGATCAAAAGATCCAGTGAAGTGGGAGTTCTATAGCAGATATATGTAAGGCCAAAACCCACCACCTGAATGTGTTCCAAGGGAAGGCCTAAATAAGGTGTGAGTTGGTGAATGGGACAAGAGTAACACTAAAATGCTTCATGGCTATCTACTTTAAACCAGGGCTCATGGTAGGAGATTTTGTTATAGACATAGTTTTCTTGATAATAATAGGGATAAGATACAGATATAACAGAGGCCAGATAGTGGCATTTTATCAGCAGCAGCAAGGTATGTGCAATTATCAGCAGCAGCAAGGTATGAAAGACAAGTGTGGTGTAGCAGCCAGAGAACCCTCCCTGGCAGAGAGCTACAGAGATGGTAAGAGAATCCACATCACTAAGGGCAAGATAGGTAGTTAACAAGGGAATTCTCAGTCTATAAAATCAGAGGGATACAGGAGTGGATAACCATAATGATGAGAACAACTCCAATAGTAAGTCATGAGCTCTTGCCGAGTTTCTGGACTGAGCCAGTTTTCAGACCCCAAATTCCTGAGGGAGGACCCTGCAGTACCATAAAAAGTGCATACAGTAATGATTCTCTTATTCTTTTCCCAAAGGGACTCCAGGCTCATTTATTTGAGTAGCTGTTCACTGGAGAAAGCTAATACCCAGATATTTTGAGGGCTGTTGACCCAGACTCAAAGTATCATTTATGGCCCCCTTACCATGAAGGTATCTAAGGCTAGGAAATACGAAAAGTTCTGGCTCAGATACCAGCTCAAAATTGGTGCACTGTGTCCAATTTTCTCAGTTCAGCATATATACTTGCAATAGATATTTCTTCCTTTTTGGTAGAATTCCTACATCTGTTCCTTGATCTGTGAGATTAGAATCATCATAACAGAGAAGGTCAAGTGGAAGCCTTTCAAATGGCCTTTTCTCCCAGACAAATAAAACCAAATAAATACCAAATAAAACAATTATATACCAGAGTGAATGGCAAAAATCAGTGCCACCATGGAAGACCTAAAGGACAAGGGGCGGTGGGCCCTATCATACCCTTATTTAATTCAGCGTTCTAACCACTACAAATACCAGACTGATCCTGGAGGATGACATCAGACTAATGCAAATTCATCCAACTAGAAGTGATTGCAATGCTGTACCAATTGTGGTATCTTTGCTAGATCAGATTT
This sequence comes from Neofelis nebulosa, assembly GCF_028018385.1. NCBI lineage: Eukaryota > Metazoa > Chordata > Mammalia > Carnivora > Felidae > Neofelis > Neofelis nebulosa. The sequence goes on along the minus strand of NC_080788.1, from coordinate 66,358,409 downwards.
ACCTGGCCTCTAGTACAGGGTATGTATCTATTACTCTGGTGAATGTGTTTTAATTCCTATCTGGAAGACGCAATAGAGCAGTTGCATTCCTATGGGCTGGACAGCAATGTACATTTACAATCTTTCCCCAGAGCCACATCGGTCCCATGTCATAATATAGTCCAAAGGGACCTGCACTGTCAGAGAATGATGCAGAGCAACACATTGGCCTGCTACATCAATGACATTATATTAATCTAAACCAGATAAACAAGAAATGGCAAGTATGTTGGAAGACTTGCAAAGACACATGTGCTCCAGAGGATGGAAGATAGACAGTTTGTGAAGATTTTGGGGTCTACCATTTCAGAAAAGATTTTAGGGGTCCAATGGTCTAGAGATGTCAGGACATTTCCTTCAAAGCAAATGGAAAATTATATATTGCATATCTCACAATTCCTAGTAGGTCCTTTTGGGTTCTGGAGGTGACATGCTCCATACATGTGAGTACTGCTCTAACCCACTTGCCAGCTTACACTGAAGATGTCCAGGTAGGAGTAAGACTCTGAGCAGGAATGGGCTCCACAGCAGGTCTAGGCTGCAGTGCAACTAGCCCTTCTTTTTGGGCTTTATGATATGGCAGACTTTCTGGTATTAGAATTATCAGTGGTGGAAAAAGTTGTGTGGAGTTTAAAGCGAATCACAACAGGAAAATCATAATATCAAACTCATGAGTTCTGAAAGCACTATATGTTCTGCGGCAGAAAATTTCACACCACTTGAAAAATTGCTTTTTGCATTCTACCAGACCTGATACTGACCCTTGGACACCACATGACTAAGTGGCCAGCAATGCCTGCCCATCATGATCTGAGCCCAAAACAATCCAGTATAAAATGGAAGTACTACATTTTTGGTCAAGAACTGACAGAGCCAAAGTATGACCAAGGGTCTTGAGCAGATGAATCATTCCCATGAATCCACCCACCACTGTTTTATCAGTGCATCTTCCTTAGCTCACATGGAAGCCTATTTAGGAATGACACTTTTCATTAGCTGATCAAGAAGAAAGAGGACCTGTCTGGTTCAGAGCTCAATATGTGAAGGCATGCTAAAAATAGACGGCTGCTGTACTAGAGCCCACTTGGGGGCTGCCCTTAAAGCCTGTAATAAGAGTAAATGTTCCTAATAAACAGAAATTTAAATGGTGTACCTAGTCATTCACTTTGTGTAGAAAGAAGTCCTAGTTTGGAATATATATGGATTCATGGACAGTGGCAAAATGCTTGAATGTTTGGTCAAGGTCCTAAAAGGGGAAGGATTAGAATGGCGGGCTCAAGAAGTTTGGGAGAGGAGGCATTTTATGAACTTATGAATATGGTCACACAGAGTGAAGGTCTTTATATCACATGTTGATTCTTACCAGAGAGCATCCCCCATGGAGGATGTACGAACTGGCCAAATGGTTGGCATAACAAAGCCAGTGAACATCCACCAACCTCTTTTATTAGTAACCCAAGTGCTGGCACAATGGTTATGTCAAAAGAATAGCCATGGTGTTGGGAATTGGAACTGTTCATGGGCCCAGCAGCATTGTCCACATTCATCAAAGCTGATATAGGAACTATACTGCCAAATGTCAAATCTGCAAACAACAGAGACCAAAACTAAACCCTCAAAGTAGAACCATTTCTTGAGATTGAGATCAACTATTCACTTGTTAGCAAGTTGATTACAATGGATCTCTTCTACCCTAGAAGAGCAACAATTCATCCTGACTAGAATAAACAGTGTTTCAGATTTGGATACACCTTTTTTTTTTTTTCCACAGGGCCTGTATTAGTTTTCTAAATTGCACTGCAAATTACCACAAATTTCATGGCTTAAAATAACACACATTTATTATCTCAGTTTCTATAGGTAAGAAGTCTGGGAATACATTACTGGGGTTTCCAGCTTCAATGTCATACCAGCACTGCAAATAACCAGGGCTCTGGTCTTCTTGGTGGCTTAATGAGGGAAAGATCCATTTACAATCAGTGCCACTATCTGAAGCTCTACAGAGTACTTACTGTTCTGACACAGGATTCCACATCACACTGTATCAGATCATAGTTATGTGCGGTGGACACATAACCATGGGATTCAGTGGTCCTATTCCATACCATCCAGAAAATGCTGGCCCATAAAGCAATGCAACAGCTTTTGGAAGATATGTCTAAGGCATCAGCTTGTAGATGGTACCCTGAGAAGATGAGTCACCATCCTTCATGACACAGTATAAGGCAATTTCCCTAATCAATGGCCATTTTATGATGCAAGGCCAAACAGTAAAACCTGGGATCATGAGTAACTCGTTCTGTGAGTGTTCCACAAGATGAGCAAACATTTCTAATAAATTTTAACTTGATAAATGACTAATGTCTTGTGATATAAGTAGTATGTGACACTGAAGTCACATGATCACAACTGAGCCAATGGTTCTTTCTCTCACTTTCTTTCTATCTCTTGCTGTGGGATTTGGCAGAAATAAGTGATTTCTCAGAAGGTTGGAAGGTGCCCCAAACTGGCACTATGTATTTTTTGTCACTTCAAAGCACCTATGGACAGTTCTTTGCTTTTCTATACAAGAGTAAGCTTAGGAATGCTTTGCTTCATTCTAGGTCAGGCTGCCTGTAGATATAGACCCTTTCCTGTGCTGCCTTATTGCCAGTTACATTAAATATAGTGTATGACAAGAGTTTATTAATACTGTACTGCAGTCAACATCCATGAGAGCATATTCAATGGCCTCCACGCAGAAAAAGATTCCATGGATCCAACAGATAGCAGTGATTGCGTTAGTGACAGTGAAAGTCGTCCTACACAGTAACCTCCTCTCTCTTGTCTCCCTCACACCAGCCACGAAGGTTTTCAAAGGTAAGTGAAGGCTATTTTTCTTTATATTTTATATTTTCTTTATTATTTTATATAATATTACAGTATTTTAATCATTTTTATATGAATATTTTTGGGTTGTGGAATGAATCATCTGCGTTTCCATTATTTCTTAAGGGAAAACTCACTTTGACATACAAGTGCTTTGGTTACAGGCATGTTTCCAGAATGAATTATGCTTGTAAACCAAGGTTTACTGTATACTCAAAAGATAGAATACCATAGGCCTGGAAACCAAGAATAGAAGTTGGAGTAGTCTTTATATTTTTACCATCAGTGCAGTGACCCACTTTCAAATTTGTGCTTCCTGTCCCCCAAACCCTGCAAGTCTTGAGGTCCTGATTCACAAAAGGCAAATGGTAAAAGTCCCATTAAACTTTAAATTATGATTCCACCTGGTCATTTCACAATCCTTGTGCCAGGAGAACAGAATCAAAACAAGGAGTCACTATCCTGGCACTACCCCTGGCAGGGGTAAGTGGCCCTTATTATTAGGAGGAGGTAAGGCTGCCATTATACAATTACAGGAAATTCCTGAAATTCTCTTACAGGAAACATGCATTCAGCACTCCCTTTGGTACTCTCCTGTCCAATGTTAATGATAAACCTTGACAAGTGCATCAGCCTGGGAAGGGGATAGTGATCAGTGGCTCAAAGATGGGGATCTGCTGTAGGAAAAGAAAACACGAACTCAAAAAGATATCTGCACCCCCAAGTCCACAGCAGCATTATTTACAGTAGGCAAGTCATGGAAGCAACCTAAGTGTCTAGCCACAGATAATGGCTAAAGAAGTTGTGGTATATACCCACAATGCAATACTATTCAGTCATAAAAATGGGGAAATCCTGCCATTTGCAGCAATGAGGAGGGCAACCTTGAGGGCATTATGCTGAGGTAAGTCAGACAGGGAAAGGCAAATACTGCAGAATCTTACTTATATGTGGAATCTAAAAAAGAAAAGAAACCCCCAAACTCATAGAAAAAAGAGATCAGGTGTGTGGTTACCAGAGATGGGGGTGAGGAGAGGGAACAGGAGGAAGGTGGTTAAAAGGCACAAATTTCCAGTTATAAGATAAATAAGTACTAGGGATGCAACGTACAACATAATGACTACAGCTAAATCTGTAGGATTTATCCTACAACTGTAGGATATACAGGAAAGGTGTTAAGAGAGCAAATCCTAAGAGTTCTCATCACAAGGAGAATTCTTTTTTCTTTTTTTCCCCATCTCTTTTTATTGTATCTATATAAGAAGATGGATATTAACTAAACTTATTGTGGTTATCATTTCACAATACAGGTTAAGTCAACCTTTAGGCTATATACCAGAAACTCATATGGTGATGAATGTCTATATCTCAATAAAACTGGAAAAAAATTATACAAGCATTCATATGCTAATAAATATATTCATAATTGACAATCATGAGAAGGAATGAATTTATAGCAATAATTGTAATAAATTCGGGGTGCCTGGGTGAGTCAGTTGCTTAAGTATCTGACCTGGTTTCTGCTCAGGTAATGATCTCACGGTTCGTGAGTTCGAGCCCCACATTGGGCTCTGTGCTGGCAGTGTGGGGCCTGCTTGGGATTCTCTCTCTCTCTCTGCCCCTCCCTGACTCGCTCTCTGTTTCTCAAAATAAATAAATAACACTTCAAAAAAAATTTTTTAAATGATAATAAATTCAACACGCAATTTTTCCTGCTTTCCACTCCCCTGACAAATGGGGATCTAAGCTGGGTCACTCTCTCCCCCATCCCCACTGGTAAACCAGCCACTGGTAGGGATGATAACTGCGGGTGAGGCAAGTCTAGAATGGGTAACAAAGGAAGGAGATGGTGAGTATTAATTGTGACCATGAGATTAGCTGTAGAGTAGGCCGTAGCTCATCTCACAAAACTTCCAGAGAACAGTTTCTTTAGGAAAAAAAATGAACTAGAATCCTAGAGGAACTATTGCCAGAGGTGGTAAGCTTAGTGTCCAAAGCAAGTGAATCTGAGTGGTGGAAGAAGTTGACTGTAGTGGATGCTGGTGCGTGCTGCCCAGATTTCTCCTTTAGGACAAAAGACACACATTCCCTGGCTTCCAGGTGTGGTGCCTGATGACTCACAGCTGATTTCAATCAAGGATTTGTTTTCTTCCAAAGGCAACCACCTTACCCCAGGTACTACTATCTGTCTGGGGGCAGCTCCCATGCAATGGCAAGTCAGGGCAGGGGTACAAAGGCCTGGACCTTTTGACTCAAGCTGGGACATCTTCGAAGGGCTATCCCAGATTCAGAGCTCTAGTGGACCTCTATGATAGTCTAATCAGAATTCACATCTCCCTCTTCTCCCTTCACTCCCTTATAGGTATTGTACAGGAGAGCGATTCCTAATAGACACCTGCCTCTGTTTTGGGTCTGCTTCTAAGGAATATGATCTGCAAAATCATGGGACTCTTCCCAGAGTGAACATTTCAATAGAGTGAAATGGACTGTTTAGTAAAACACACTGCTTAACCATTCACTTCTCTTCACTGGTTAATGTTCTGGGAGGACACCTCTTGGGCATAAACAACTCTACGAGAATACTGTCATAAGTTACCAAAGATATTTGAAGGACCATTCTAAAATGCAGAATATTATTAAATGTTATTCTTTCATTTTGTTTGAGTGAGACAACATGTCAATGCTAAGAAATGTATTCTCTCTGCATGTTAAGGATAATAAAGGAAGCTGGTTTGATCAATATGGTTTTTTGCAAACATGTGTATTACATATATGCTATAAATTAAATTTACCACCTCTATAAAAGGCAATTGAACCAAATTTTGCATAGTTAGCTGTCCATGAAGATAAAAATATACTAAACCACAAGTGGTTAAACACAATAAAAGGGTGCCATCCTGTGTAACATTCGGTAAGACCAACGCAGACAGAACTAATCTGATTTGACACCACTGAGCCTCACTTCACCATCTTGCTCTTGGCAGAATTCCCACTGAAGTTCCTATGTGCTTTGCTAGAGCAAGGACCATAGGATGGAGTTCACGGATTTCCTCCAGTGGAAACGTATAAGTGAGCCTTTATTCCTTTAGGTTTCTTCACATTCTAGCATAAGATTTTCATATGAAGCTTTAGTTAAAAGTAGGCAGAGGCTGGGAGAAAATGGAAGAGGATGAAAAGTATCACACAGACGTCATTCTCTGCTGGTAATCAGTAGGGTTGCATCACCACATTTTTGACATGGTTCTCCAATGTGATAGAGAGAAAGACTATGCAGAAAATTATCACCCGGATTCAGTCAACCTAAAAACATTAGAGAACTGGCTCTTTAACATTCTGATTTCTTAGTGGAGAATAAAATGAAGTGATTTACTCCTCCTAATATTTCTAAAAATATTTTAAATTGGTCATCATACTTAGAACCCTAACACCCTTGCAAAACTACAAAAAAGTTAAGTGTTCATCATTATTACATCTAAGAGCAAGGCCAGCTTTTTATTTGAATACAAAGCCACTTGCAGGATATTTCATCTTTTTTTAAAGGTTTTATTTCCAGCTATAAAAATTATATATGCCCATGGTGTAGATAATTAGGAAAATACAATGCAGCCACTAAATGGATTTTATGATCTTTGAGTTATGTTGGGAAATTCCTGTGTTATAATAGTAACTTGGAAAAAAGGACAGAAAATTGTATATATTATATATACAACATACAGTGTAATTTACCTATTTCCCTACTATGACACATATAGGTGCTTTCTAATTATTCATGAATTAAAACACTACTGTGATGAACATTTTTGTGCATAACATTTCCCCACATTTCGGATTACGTTTGAAGGATGTGATGAACAATCAGGTCTAAGGTAAGGGTACTTTAGTGTTTTACCATTTTGATAATTGTTGTTTCACGTATTGTTTCTAGCTGTGTATGAAAGTATTCATTTCATTTTCTACTTGGAACTGAGAGTCTGAGGGGTAAAATATATATGAGTCTAGCTTTATTGGTACTGATTCAAAAGTTTTTCTGAAATAGCAAACTTATGCTTGACAGAATACATCTCAGGGCACCTGAGTGGCTCAGTGCATTAAACATCCAACTGGTGATTTTGGCTCAGGCCATGATCTCATGGTTCATGTGTTTGAGCCCCATGTCGGGTTCTGTGCTGGCAGTGAGGAGCCTGCTTGTGGTTCTCTCTTTCTCTCCCTCTCCATCTGCCCCTCCCCTGCTCTCTCTCTCTCAAAATACAGAAAAACCTTAGTTTGCAAGCATAATTCATTCTGGAAACATGCTTGTAATCCAAAGCACTTGTATACCGAAGGGAATGTCAAGTACCATTGGTTCAGTTGTGATCATGTGACATTCAGTGTCACATACTACTCATATTGCAAGACATCGCTCGTTTATCAAGTTAAAATTAGTAGAAATGTTTGCTTATCTTGTGGAACACTCGCAATCCAAGTTTTACTGTAAATAAACTTTAAAAAAAGAGAATACATCTCTAAACTTTACCTTTTTAAAAAAAATTTTCTTTTTTTAATATATAATGGACATATATCACTAAGTTAAGATGTACAACATGTTAATCTGATACATTTATGTATTTCAATGTGATTATCACCATAGCCTTAACTAACATCTCTGTCATGTCATATAATTATTGTTTCTTTTTTTGGTGAGAACAATTAAGATCTACTCTCTTGGCAACTTTGAAATTTATACTACAGTATTAATGCCTATACTCACTGTGCTGTGGATTAGATCTCTAGGACTTATTTATCTACTAGTTGCAAGTTTGTACCCTTAAACAACATCTCCCCAGTTCCTGCCCCAGCTACCAGTACCTGTTAATCCCCATCTATTCTCTGTTTTCATGAGTTCAGCCTTTTTGGATTCCACATGTTAGTCTTTCTCTGACTCATCTCACTTATCATAAAGTTCTCAAGGTCCATTCATGTTATCACAAATGGCAGGATTTCCCTCTTTCTCATGGATGCATAATATTCCATGATATACCAAATTTCTTTATCCATTCATCTGTTGATGGACATTTAAAATATTTCCATATCTTGACTACTGTAAATAATGATGCAATAAGCATGCGAGTGCAGATGTCTCTTTGATATCCCATTTTTCTTTCCTTTTTTGCCTTCCTTTTTATCAGCAGAAATCTGTCTCAATTTTATAGAATATACCATATATATTTTATACCAGTTTGAGAAGATAATGCTTTGTACTACAAATCATGAAATATAATATATTAAAAAGAATACAATGAGGGGTGCCTGTGGAGCTGTCAGTTGAGCGTCTGACTGACCCCTGATTTCAGCTCAGGTTATGATGTCACAGTTCACGGGACCAAGCTCAGCAGTGACCGGTCTCTGCGCTGAAGGCATGGAGTCTGCTTGGGTATATCTCCCTCTCTGCCCCTACCCTGATTGCATGCTCTCTCTCAAAATAAATAAATAAATAAATAACTTAAAAAAGCTAAAAGAGAATAAAATAATAAAAAATAAGGTCTCAAAAAAACACGGTTTGGTTACAAAATCCTCAATTTCTACAAACCACTTACTTCCCTTTAATCAATCAAAATGTACTTTATTTCTAATGGAGGTAATGTAAGGTGGGTGGGGGAATGAAGATAAGAACTGATGATAGAAAGTATGCTTTTAATTTGATACTTGAATTTCAATTTCATATGCTTCAATATGATGGGGAAAAAATAAAGGGAGGCAGAGGAACAGAAAAATAAAGTTCTTTCAGTACTAATCAAGAAGATGTAATTTGCTGTGCTCTTTTTGGTTTACTGTACACAAGCATTAATTCCTTTCTCCTTTTGTCCCCTTGCAAAATATCCTGCTAATTTCTAGATCTGGACAGTCTTCCTCTTACGGAGTATATATCAAGGGACCAAAGCAATCTAGCAAACAAGGATACATATCTTTCCCTATAGAAAGGTATTTACAAGGTCTTCTCTAATTATAAACTCATTTGAACTACCAATCCTCAAGCAAATCAATGCTTTGCTGTACCCTGGCTGTGCTTTCAGCAGATTGTTGGGTTTATGTGTATTTGATTCACACTATATATTGATCCGATAATTCCAACATTTAAATAATAACATGCTGGAATGAAATGAATACAGAACTTCCAAATTCTACAGGTATGATCTCGGTGCAGCATACATTGTGTCATACTCTGGAGTGATTTTTGATGAGGAATTATATTAGTAGGGTTCTAGGTAAAACTGAAAAATTGGTCAACTCTTTTTGGCCCCCATATATACCTACAAACTTCTACTCACAGCTCATTTTCAGTTTATAGTCAGTCATTCACTTTTTTTGATAGTCGATCATATATTTTATTTTATCATCTGAACTAGAAAACATTTCTGGGGTTGAAGGGAAGATAGCATAAAATAACTACCACAGATAATTGGCATAACCATGATTATCCAGAGCAAATGGGGATATATTGTTACCCTATTTATAGGTTACAAGGGGAATTATAACCATGGCTGGATACATAATTTGTGGGGTCCAGTGAAAATGAAAATTCAGGATTCCTTGTTCAACACTTATGAAGAATTTCAAAATGGTGACAGCATAGCATTAAACCAAGCCTGTTCTGCATATGGGATCTTTTGTGACTGCCCAGGTGATGTGCATATGAAGCTGGCTCTGATCATCACCCAATCTAAAATACTTAGGTTCCCAAACTTTTTTCTCCTCACCAAGTAAATGTCAAAACATATCTTTGTCTTGTTCCATTTTTTTTAAATTAAAGGAATGTATGATCACTTTGCTAATTTAAAGTGTATGATTAAAAAATTTAAATAAACTTTATGACATATAAAGAAAAATGTAGTAGTCTGGGGCTCTCTGTCTAAAATCCTGTCATTCTAACATGACTGTAAAGAGTGGAGGACTAAAGAAGAATGAAATTCCAGGAAGTTTATATTTAAGGAACTGAAGGGTTTTAGTGTTTGTGTTCCTCGCTAGCAAGTGTTAACGTTACTGATGTAATTTTTTACTCTATATAAGAGAATCCTCTCTATGTAGACAGAAGGTGTCAGTTTAAGAAAGAAACATAAATATCTGAGTTAAATACCAACTAGGAAAACATACAGTAAAGAATGTTGCACAACCATCTGGAAAATGCAAAGAAAATCACAATTAATGTGCAGAGAAAAGGAGAGGGTAAAAGGGATGAAATAAACCTAGTATTTATCAAGAGGCAGCCATAAACATGGAATTTTGATAAAGTATCTGAGTGACAAGTAGCTATCATCAGGTGCTACTTCTTATGAGAAGGTCACAGAAATTAGGAGAAATCCCCCAGCATCTGAAACCCTGCCTATAAGTAGAATGGCTCCAAACAGGGCACCTGAACTAAAGTCAATGAATCCTCCTCTCTCTTAAAAGGAATCTGTGTTTACAAACTAGCTCTAAAACAAACAAACATGAAGCCTAGGGAGCATGGATGAAGGAAGACAGAATCATGGCATCTACGATACGTTCATGGCTCATATCTCTCAGATTGATATTGATTTTCACACTAGATTATTTCTCACAATGCTATATGCTGGAAGAGAAGCTTTATTCACAGGTACACAGTTTGCCACCCTCATATAGTATGATTTCTGTGACAGTGGGTAGGCTTGCCAACATCCAAAATTTTAATTCCTCCTGTTGGTTAAATCTGGAATTCTGCAATAAAACTAGCTTCCTTAGAGCTAGTCATGTTCTAGACTTGCAGGTGCTGCAGTATTAATATCCAGCTCCAGGAAAGGGAATATCTGTCTTGTTTATCCTTTCTACTAGTCTGATTAAAATCTATTTTTTTATGTCTATTCGCTTAGAGAACGAGAGAGAGTGAGAGAGAATGAGGGAGAGTGACAGAGAGCGCAAGAGAGAGCACAAGAAAGAAAGCAAGGCAGAGAGCAAGAGCAAGAGAGAGAGAGCAAGAGAGAGAGCGCACACAAGTGGGGGGAGTGGCAGAGAGAGGGAGAGAGAATACCAAGCAGGCTTTGCATCGTCAGCTCAAAGCCCGATCGATGTAGGGCTCAGATTCACGAACCGTGAGATCATGACCTGAGCCAAAGCTGCACGCTTAACTGAGCCACCGAGGCTCTCCAAAATCTAACTTTTTAGTTCAGAACTATAGTTGATTCTTTCTCTAACTTCAGATGCGTGGACACAGAGACACAGGGTATAGATAAAGCTATGCATCCTTAAGGCCTGACAAAAAAGAAAAAGGAGGCTCCTGATCAGAGGTGGATAACCACTTTTTCCACCACTACAGAAAGATTTTGGAGAAAGGGAAGAGGGCTGTCATCCCACAATCCTCAAAAAGATGGATCAGTTTTTGTTAACCCAGAGAAAGGAGAGCACTTCCTTCAGGAGGGTCAAAGCAGATCATCAGGGACTGCAGAGGTTGGGTGTGAGTCTTGTTTCCATGGAGCTTCCCTTATACGGAGTGGCCACATGGGGCAACAGTCAGCAACCCAATCATAACAGCCCACTGGAATATATCAAAGGTTAGTCAGGGATTCAGAAGCACGGCCAAAATAACTGTCCAAACCTTATAAAATATATTGCTAATAACCAAACACACACTCATATTTCAAATACTGTTTTGGTACCTACATTCAAACTGCTATATTTAATCAAGTTGTACCAACCACCTCTGTATCTATAGCCTGCAGATTTCAAACACTTTATGAAGCAGTAGGATACCAAAACAACTGGGGTGACAAAGTGATATTTGCTTAGACAGTCCTAGATCCAGAAAAGGAAGCTTCTGTGAATCGAATTTGAGACTTGCCTAGTGAAAATCCTTTAGACTGCTTCATTTCTTCCTCTCTCTTTTTTTTTTATAGTTTACTTACTTTGAGAGACAGAGTGTGCACGTGCACACATGCATGCAAGTGGGGGAGGGACATAGAGAGAGAGCAGAGAGAGAATCCTAAGCAGGCTCTTCACTGTCAGCACAGAGCCCCCACATGGGGCTTAATCTCATGAATGGTGAGATCATGACCTGAGCCAAAATCAAGAGTCAGAGGCTCAGGGGAGGCCCAGGCGGCAGAGCCTCCGGGACAGCGAACAATAATCCAGTGAAGAAATGGGCAGAAGACATGAATAGCTACTTCTCTAAAGAAGACATCCAGATGGCCAACAGGCACATGAAAAGATGCTCAACGTCACTCCTCATCAGGGAAATACAAATCAAAACCATACTCAGATATCACCTCATGCCAGTCAGAGTGGCTAAAATGAGTAAATCAGGAGACTATAGATGCTGGAGAGGATGTGGAGAAACGGGAACCCTCTTGCACTGTTGGTGGGAATGCAAACTGGTGCAGCTGCTCTGGAAAACAGTGTGGAGGTTCCTCAAAAAATTAAAAATGACCCAGCAATAGTACTGCTGGGAATTTACCCAAGGGATACAGGAGTGCTGATGCATAGGGGCACTTGTACCCTGTTTATTGCAGCACTTTCAACAATAGCCAAATTATGGAAAGAGCCTAAATGTCCATCAACTGATGAATGCATAAAGAAGTTGTGGTTTATATATACAATGGAATACTACCTGGCAATGAGAAGGAATGAAGTATGGCCTTTTGTAGCAACGTGGATGGAACTGGAGGGTATTATGCTAAGTGAAATAAGTCATACAAAGAAAGACAGATACCATATGTTTTCACTGTTATGTGGATCCTGAGAAACTTGACAGAAGACCATGGGGGAGGGGAAGGGGAAAAAAAAGTTAGAGAGGGAGGGAGGCAAACCATAAGAGACTCTTAGACACTGAGAATAAACTGAGGGTTTATGGGGTGTGGGAGGGAGGGGAAAGTGGGTGATGGGCATAGAGGAGGGCACCTGTTGGGATGAGCACTGGGTGTTGTATGGAAACCAATTTGACAATAAATTTCATATTAAAAAAAAAGGGTCAGAGGCTCAACCAACTGAGCCACCCAGGCACCCTTAGACTATTTCACTTCTGACTTGATCATAGGAGCTCCTTGGAGAAGGTGGGACTTCACAGAGCAAAGCAAGGACAGAGATCCATGTATGGATGTGACCAGGAGCCTTGGAGTCCCATGCAGATAAAGTATGTGTAGATTTCTAAGCTGTTGAGGTTGGAAATTGTGCCATAAATTTTAACTTCTATAAAATAGTTTGCACAGTTTTAAATTGCGTTAATCTCAATAATAAAGATCTGATTTTAAAACATATTCCTGTGAAAAGATCCCCACTCTGCCTTCCTGGTAAGAATCTTTTTAAGTTAAGATTCTGTCTCTTATAGAAACATCGACAAACCTATTGTCAATAAAGATGCAACAATTCACTGATTAAAGGATAAAGTTGTTACCACTGCTTACTCCAATCTTTTGAGCAGTGAGTTACTTCAACTTCAATTCTGGTACTCTTTAACACAAAAATGAAATAAAAACTAAAGGGATGTTAAGTATTTTTTAAAGAGGAATTCACCACAGTAAACCTCATGTGTTACTATTCTAGCATATTATGGCTACTAAATAAATCTTAAATCAACGGAATGCTAAGGATTTGGACATCACTTAGAAACACAGTTTACAGACTTAACACTAAAGCCAAATACAATTTTAAATTGGAATTATTTTTACATATTGAAATGTTCATACAAATAGAGTGTCCTGCTTAAAGATAAGGATTTTTTTTCTTTTTTGACAGAAGGTCCTATATAAGAAGTTTAATTTATCATAAATTTTCAAGGAAACTTTATCCAGCTAAGAAACTTATATTTGTTAGCGGGAAGGCATCATTCTTTAGATTTCTACTATAGTCCATACATATGAGGTGTTTTTTTGCTTATTTTGTCAGAGGCATTTTAACTTGTAAAAAAAAATACATTATCCTATATCTAAAAAGTAAACACACATTCCAAGCATGTTGGGGCAAGCCACTAACCACTGATTTAAAACAAATCTTCCCATTTGATTTTCAGAGCAAAAATGGAAACTGTCTGTTTTGATTTAAATCTGTCCCAGAGCAGTTTCCATGAGTTAACACAGCCGAATTGTAAACCTAGGAACAAATAAACAAATGAATACTCAAGTGGCTTTGAACAACTGCACCAGTGCTTGGTCTCCAGTGGGTGCATCCTTCTCCTCAAGCCTGCATTCTAATTAAGAGGTTACAATGGGAAGAAACCTGGGACAATGGCATGGGGAGAGAATGCTAAAATCCTAATGAGAGGAAAAACCCAGGACAATCTGTTTAATAACCTCATAGCCATTGTTCACATCAGAGTGACAAACAGTATAATATGGCAGAGCTCTTGTGTCCTCTGGCTGTTCAGCACTGCCTCCACACTTCTTTACTGTGCCAGAACTACTTAGCTTCTTTTTACAGCCCTCACACACATCAAGTCGACAAGGGACGGAGAAAGCCTGCCATGGCAGCATAGGAAAAAGAGGAGAGTGAGGAGGAATTGGGTCAGACCGGTCAGGGGATGAACATACATCCTGATTGAATGTATAAGGGGTAAGATGCATAAGTGATATAAAGCCAAGATATTTCAGTGTTTAGCAACAATCAATGTCCTGAATTCTCACCAACCACCCCCCTCCCCCCGGCAAAGCCATGCTCTGGCTACAATTATTACTTTTTTAATCTCCTAATTGAATTCAAAGGCTCATTACAATAGTAAGGGCATTTGAATCAATAGGAATATAATGAAAATACATTTTGCTGGAAAGGGACTTCGAGAGATTTTAGGATACATCTTTTGGTGGATGTGAAAGTTTTACTGAGGAATGTTAAAAGGTCCAAAGAGCAGAGTGCTTGGCACTGTCTTATGGAGAGATACATAATGCCAACTCAGCACTCATTCACCACATGGCTCCAAAAGACCAGTGATCAACAATCTACATGCCTTTAGGGTACAGGGGTAATACATAAATGCATATATTTGGCCAGGAATGTGTGAAAGGAATGGCAGGGATTTTTGCTTGTGTCCATGATATTCTAGCTCTTCCACAGAATATAAAAAGTAAATTTAAAAAACATAACACAAACAGAGAACAACCCTTCTAAGGCATCAAAGCATCCAGAAAAAAGGGAAACATTAGATGAGCCATGCCATACCCGCTTTTATTCTATTTCTAAAGATTAGTGTTCAAGTTGTTTAGGGTTAGGGAGTCTAATTCCAAGCATAATGCATAAAGGCTGAACTGAAACTTGCATCAGTTTCAGTGGGCTGGGCAGTTGAAAGTTGGGAGTTTAGGGTTACCAGGGTAGCCAGGATTTGGGGCCAAGATCCTGGATAAAAGGAACTGCAAAGAAGGAAGCCAAATGAACTACATGGAATTTCCCTTTGAGACATATGTCACTCCTAAACTGTACTGAGTGAAGCTAAAGATAAGAGATTAGGAAACTAAGTAGAAAGCCACTGCTAAGAGCTAAATCACCAAGCAAAGACTTAGCAGTCTAAGGATTCTGGAGAGACACAATCTGGTTTCAGGCCAACTATGGAGGACGAGCTGGGACATCCTCAGGGCTTCAGTTGAGCCCTCCTGAAGGCCTATGCCCTAGGAATGAAAGTAAACAGAAATTATACAGCCTTGAGTGGGTCAGAGTAATCTTTCCATATTCTATCTGCCAGAAGAAAATTAAATTTTTTGTAGAGGATAATAGTATCCAGATTCTTTGTAACTTTTCCCAGATAATGTTTGATATTCAATCAAAATTATCGGGGGGCACCTGGGTGGCTCAGTCAGTTGAGCATCTGACTTTGGCTCAAGTCATGATCTTGCAGTTCGTGGGTTTGAGCTCCACGTCGGGCTCTGTGCTGACAGCTCGGAGCCTGGAGCCTGGAGCCTGCTTTGGAGTCTGTGTCTCCCTCTCTCTCTGCCCCTCCCTGGCTTATACTCTGTCTCTCTCTCTGTCAAAAATAAATAAACATTAAAAAATTTTTTTTTAAATTATCAGGCATCCTAGGAAATAAGGTCACATGATGAAAAATAAAAAATAAAGACAGACAACAGAACCAGAGAAATAGAACATAAAGAAACTGGAGTTGTCAGATCGAAATTAAAGTAACCATGATTTACATGTTCATGAAAATAAATGAAAGCTGGTAAATTTACCAGAGAATTTGAATTAAAAACAAAAGCGAGAGAGAGAGGTGGGGGGGGGGGGGATCAAGAGGAAATTCTAGTACTGAAAAATACAATAATTAAGATTAGAAACTCAATGCTTGGGTTTAACAGATTATAGCGAGGGAAGAGGAAATTTCAAATAGTAGAAAATACCCAGACTGAAGCATGAAATGCAAGAGGGATAAAAAAATAGAAAAAGTAAGAGACATATGAGATATAGTGAAGAAAGCCCTAATGCATATGTAATTGGAGTCTCAAAATGAGATAAAATATGGAGCAAGATATTTGAACATATATTTGCTCAAATTTTCCAGAAGTGCTGGATCTACTGAGCTATAAATTTAAGAAGTTCTGCAACCCCCCAATAGGATAATACAAAGAAAGTTATATTTAGATGCATGATAGTAAAAATGCTGAAAACTAGGAACAAAAATATAATTTTAAAAGCAGGTCCCTCCTCCCAAAGACTCATAACCTTCAAAGAAGCAACAGCTAACTTTTGAAGAGAAATCAAGAAAACCAGAAAAGAAAGTATCTTCAAGGTGCTGAAAGAAAATAATTACCAATCTCAAATGCTATAGCCAGAGAAAAAATTTTTTTTTAATTTTTTAAATGTTTATTTTTGAGAGAGAGACAGATTATGAGCGGGGAGGGGGAAAGAGAGAAGCAGACACAGAATCTGAAGCAGCCTCCAGGCTCTGAGCTGTCAGTACAGAACCTGATGCAGGGTTCAAACCCACTAATGGTGAGATCATGACATGAACCGAAGTCGGACAATCAACCGAATGAACCACCCAGGCACCCCCAGAGAAAATATTCTTCAAAAATAAAGCAAAATAAAGATATTTTCACATAAACAAGAATGGAAATAATTCATAGCCAGGAAGTCTGCACTTAAAAAGACATGCTATAGGGGCTTTCTGGGTAAGGAAAAGGATAACAGACAAATGAATGGAAATGCAAGAAGAAATGAAGATCACCAGAAAAGATAAACAACTGTATATATATATATATATATATATATATATATATATATATATATATATATATATACTTTTATAAGCAATAATAATGATGTCTTTAAAATAGTCTTTAAAATCTAGGTAGAGTCATGATAAACAATAGCATAAAAAGGACGGAGAGTCAGTAGAGTTACAGTGTTAATGCAGAATAATGAGAATACTTGAATAACTGAAAGACAGTAAGAAAAAAAAAGATGAGATAATGGAAAATGGATTTGGTAACTTAGTATCAGTAATTACATTAAAAAAACCCAGACTACATACTTTTAATTAGACTACATTAGCTTAAAAAAAGACTATGATTGCCAGGCTAGATCAAACAAATAAAAAACAACTACAACCTGCTACAGAAGGCATATATTAAACCTAAGACCAGAGAAAGGCTAAAAGTAGAAGGGGGGTACCTGGGTGGCTCAGTCGGTTAAGTGTTCGGCTTCGGATCAGGTCATGATCTCACAGTGGCTCAAGTCATGATCTCATGGTCTGTAATCTTGAGCCCTGCATTGGGCTCTGTGCTGACAGCTCAGAGCTTGGAGCCTGCTTTGGATTCTGTTGCTTCTCTCTCTGCCCTGCCCCTGCTCTTTCTCTCTCTCTCTCTCTCTCTCTCTCTCTCTCTCTCTCTCAAAAATAAACATTAAAAAAAATTTTTTTAAAGTAGAAAATGGATTTAGCAAGTACTAACCCAAACAAAGTTGATATAGTAGTTCTTCCAAGATCAGATAAAGTAGACCTAGTTAATTTGTGTTATTAATTTCTAGATTTATTGCACTCTAGTCAGAACACATAGTATATAATCCCTGTCCTTTGAAATATATTGAGAATTGCTTTATGATCCAGTATGTTTTTTATGTATATGTGTTTGATAATCTTGTTCAATTCTTCTTTCTTTACAGAGAGATCTATTCAAAGTCCAGCTATAATTATGGATCTTCTGTTTCTCCTTTTGGCTCTATCACACATTTTGCTTTATGTATTTTTGAACTACATTTTAAGCTGCATATACATTTAGGACTATTATATCTTCCAGTTGAATTGACCATTCTATATTATAAAATGTTCTTTATTTCTGGTAAATGTGCTTGCCTTCCACAGAGAAAATTATAAATTATTACTGGGAGAAATTTTCTTTGGATGGGGGATAAATTTTTAAAAAATAAACAAATACATATATTCATAGGTTGGAAAACTACCGAAAAGTTGTCAACCCTTTCCAATGTGTGTGTATGGTTGTGTGTCGTGTGTTTAAAAAAATGCAATCTCAATAAAAATTCTAGGGGTGTGTGAGTTAGCAAAGAAAAAGGCTGATGTTAAAATTTATATAGAAATGCAAAGGGCCAAGGAGAGCAAATAATATTTGAAAAAGAAGATCAAAATTGTTAACTTTACCTACACATATAATCACTTGATAATGACAAGGATATTTCTCTAACACATTAGAAAAAGAGTGTCTTGGGGGGTCTGGGTGGCTTGGTCGGTTAAGCGTCCGACTTCGGCTCAGGTCATGATCTCATGGTCCATGAGTTCAAGCCCCACGTCGGGTTCTGTGCTGAAAGCTCAGAGCCTAGAGCCTGTTTCAGATTTTGTGTCTCCCTCTCTCTCTGCTCCTCCCTTGTTCATGCTCTGTCTCTCTCTGTCTCAAAAATAAATAAACGTTAAAAAAAAAAAAGAGTGTCTTTACAATTAGTGATACAGGTCTACTGAATGCGCATATCTAAAAAATGACTGTTTCCTTATTTCATATCACACACACACACACACACACACACACACACACACACAAAACAATTCCGACAGATTGTGAATGCAACTGTGCAACGTTAAACAATAAAACTTCTAGAGGATAACATAGAACATGGGTCAGCACATCTAGCCTGCCACCTATTTTTGTAAATAAACTTTTATTTGAATACAGCCATACCCATTCATTTACATATGGTCTCTGACTGCTTTTGTGCTACAACAGAAATATTTACTATTTGGTCCTTTACAGAAATAATGTCAGTCCCGGACATGGAAGAATACAGTCATGTCCTTGCGAGAGATAAAATTTCTTAAATAAAAAAGTACAAATCAAAGAAAATTATTAAATTGTACTTCATTATTACTAAGAATTTTTGTTTACTGGAAGACATTATTAAGGAAGAGTGGGAAGTTTTTGTGATATACTTCCAACTGTGGTACACTGTATTATTTGTTCCCTGTTTCTATCTCTGTTTTCCCTGGTCTCCTTAATCCTCCCTTTTAGGGAGAGGGTACTTCCTTGCCCCAGTGACTTTGGGCTTGATCTTGTGACTTGTTTTGGTCAATGGTGTATAAACAAACATGTTTTTCCTGACTGAATAGTTGCTTTCAGAGGCATTAATAGCTTCTGCCAGCCCCACCTCTTGCTCTAACCTTCAATCATGAGAACAGGATATCTCACATAGTAGGTCCAATCACCACTCATTTTTTAGAATGAAAATACAGATGAAGGCAAGCCAAGCTAAGAAAAGTTGAGCCCAGCCTAACCTAGCACAGTCCAGAAGAACTGAAAAAATCTGCAATCAATAGGTAAAGTAAATATGAAATATATATTTGTTGTTCTAAGCCACTGAGATTTTGAGGATGTTTATTGACATAACCTCATGAAAGCTAATCCATGGACAAAGGATATGTATTCAGAAAAAAATCCTGCAAATCAGTGAGAAAAATAAACATCCAATTAAAAAGGTGCAAGGAGAGGGGCGCCTGGGTAACTCAACCAGTTGGACATCCAACTTCAACTCAGGTCATGATCTCACGGTTCATGGGTTCGAGCCCCACATTGGGCTCTGTGCTGACAGCTCAGAGCCTGAAGCCTGCTTCAGATTCTCTGTCTCCCTCTCTCTCTGCCCCTCCCCTGCTTGCACTGTCTCTCTCTCTCTCAAAAATAAATAAACATTAAAAAAATTAAAAATGTGCAAGGAGGATGACCAAAATGGCCAATAAGCATATAACAAGTTGCTCAAAATGCAACAAATTCAAATTAAAACTAAGAAGAGATCTCAGTACCTTTCTATTGGAATGGCTAAAATGAAAGAACAAAACACCCACAATATTAGGTGTTGACAATGATGTGGAACAAGTCTAACATATGATGCTGGCTGGAGAGTAGTTTGGCATAATCATTTTCAAAAATAACTTAGTAGTATCTACATGAATATATGCACAACCCTACAATCCAACAAATATACTCCTTGATATATACCCAATAGAAATGAGTATAGATGTTTAACAAAAAACATTTATAAGAATATTAATGGTAGCATTATTTGTAATAACCCCAAACTGGAAACAACCCAAATACCCAATCAACAGGAGAATGGATGCTGTGGTATGTTTATTCAAGGAAATAGTACCCAGCAAAAAAAAAAAAAAAAAAGAAGAAGAAGAAGAAGAGACCACTGTCAAGCACAGCACATCAACATAGATGGATCTCAGAAATGTAATTCTCAGCAAGACAAGTCAGACACAAATGAGTATATCCTGTATTTCACATTCTATAATTTGCAACAATAGGCAAATTGAGTTTTGGGGATGGAAGTCAGATTAGTTCTTACCTTTGGAGGCAGTAAGCCCTGGGAGGGAACGTAGAAGAGTTTTCTAGGGTGCTTGTAATATTCTAGATCTTAATCTAGATGATGGTTAGTTACATGGATGTGTTTACCTTGTAAAAATTCCATAAGCTGTACACTTAACATTTGTGCACTTTACTATATGTTATACTTTGATAACATGTTTATGTTTACTAAAAAGGAACAGTACAGCCTATTAACTGAAAGTTAATGCTCACATTATGCTCACAAAATGTTCACACACACACACTCTCTCTCTCTCTCTCTCTCACACACACACACACACACACACACACACACACAAACACTTGAAGGAATTCAATGAAGCAAAACAAAACAAACATATTTTGAGGGATAAAGTCAGCTTACATGTCTTCTGCTTAAGGAAATTTATTTCATTCTGTACCAACTAAAACTTGATGATTTTTTTCTTCATGTAAAAACTGTATTAGGCATAAAAGATAATATATAAATAATTTATAATGCCTTCTATTTTACTTTCAAATCTTAACAGTCTAAGAAAAATATTCCATAGTAATAGGTCCCTGGTGATACAACAATTGAGTGTGAACAATTATTCTTGAACTGTGTTTCTATTAAATGCAGAGTTAGAAGATAAAATCCACTCTTAAATATAGAGGGCTAGAAGATTGTCGAGGGCAGGTATCTAATGGCATACACTGCTCTATACCACATTCCTAGAAAATTTGCCTTGTTTGTGGTAATAGTCAATAAATACTTACTGAATTAACATAAAATTAGATAATTTCTGTATTCAACATTAATAATCTAAATAATATAGTTTCACCGTGTCTTTATATCCCTTGCTCAAGGCTCCGGTTCAAGATGGCTACATAAAAGGATTCTAATCTCATCTCCTCCCACGAATGCACTGAACTACAGGTACATACGGAACAATTTCATTTGAAAAAAAAAAACCCTGAAAACTGGCATCAGGACCAATGAGCGAAGGCACACACTGAAGCAATTAGGCGAGGTTGGGACACAGTTTCACCATGAACCCCCACCCCCACCCCGTGCAGCGACCCACAGTTGAGAGGGAACCCAAAACCTGAGCTTCTCTTGGAGGAGCAAGGGAGTTGAACCTCAAGAAGTCGCCACAACTTTAAGACCTGCACCTGAGAGACAAGCCCCCAAAACATGTAGTTTGGAAAACCAACGTGGCTCCCTTCCACGAGACCCACAGGCTCTCAGCGTCTGAAAAAGAGCTCTCACTCTCGGACTTACCCGCCTCAGGGCCCAGCACGAAGGGACTCGGGGCTTTGCGTGGGAAAGGCTCGCTTGCTTTCTGCTTGTCCTGGAGCCTCGGCCTCAGGGGCAGGCTTCTGAATCCAAACGCCTTTGCGGGCCTGCCAGTTGTCTTCCATGATGGAGACTGGCGGGCGCCGTCTTCACGCTCTCCCTCTGCCTGGCTCCTAGGGGCCAGTAGGCCCTGAAGGGAAGCTTCTGCACGCCCAAGGGATGCCCGTGATCTGCCGGCTCTGGTGGCCAGGGGCACTTGTGTTCCTGGGACCCACGGAACTGTAACATTTGGAGAAACAGTTCTCGGCAGGCTGCCACCTCCAGGAGGCGCACGGACAACCAAATGACGCGGCCCAGTGTTTCTGTGGAAAAGCCGTATTTGCTTGTCCTGGAGCCTGGGCCTGAAGGCAGGCATCCAATTCGATACACCTCTGGAGGCCGGCCAGGGCGCTCTCCTGGAAGCACACTGGCAGGCGCCATCTTGACACGCTCCCTCTGCTGCGCTTGGCGGATAAGTGCCGCCATCACGCTCTCTGTCTGCCAGGCTCCTGAGCGCCGGTATGTCCCTAAGGGGAGCTTTTATACGCGTCACAAGCCCAGTCTTGGTGCGTGCTGCCAAGCGGATGGCCTCTTCATCTGGCGCTGGTGGCCTGGGGGCTTGCGTTTCTGGGTTCCACAGGACTAACATCCGTAGGAATAGTTTGTGGCATGCTGCCACCCCCAGACCACTGCTCAAGCGGCCCACTGACATCCCTTCCTCCCGTCTTCCTGTGAAGAAGGTCTGTTTGCTTGCCTTGGAGCTTGAGCCTGAGGGGCGGACTTCAGGCCTTCTGATGGAGGAGCTCTCCTGCTCTTGTGTGCTCAGGCAATGTGGACAGGTGTTTACGGTCTTGGCACCCTCCTCACTAGAGCTCTCTAGTATCTCACACACAGGCACTTACTCATTTGTCTGGAGCCCTGGTATTTGTGACTGCTGCCCAAGGGATACCTGTAAATCATCTGGCGCTGGTGGCCATGGGAGTTTTTGCTTGCCCATAGGACTGTATATTTTTACACTCTTTAAAAGCTGCTGTCTGAGGGTCTAGCTTCCAATCAGCCTAAATCTAGGTACTGACTGAGATTCTCCCCTTGGCACACTCTCAACTCCTGGGAGTCATTAAAAATAAAATAGGTTACCTGGACAATCACACAATTTTGAGAGATAACCAAGAACCAAGGCAGGATTGAATGAAAAGGTTCATCTCTTACAGGAGGCCCCTCCTTCAAGACTAGGAGAGACAGTTGTTTTATCAAACCCATAGAAAGGAACACAGAGTTAAGCAAATGAAGAAATAGAGGAATAAGTTCTAAACAAAAGAATAAACTAAAACCTTAGAAGAAGGCCCTCACGAAACACAGATAAGTAATTTACCTGATAAAGAGTTCAAAGCAATGGTCATAACAATGATCACTGAACTCAGCAGAAGAATGGATGAAGAGTGAGGACGTCAAAGAAGAGATCGAAAATATAAGAAGTACCAAAGAGCTGAAGAATACAATAAATGAATTGAAAAATATCCCATGCTCTTTAAGTTTCCAGTTACAAGAATGACTTACAAGGTCATTTGCTAGTGAAAAATTGTAATGTTTCTAAACATACTGCCATTTTTTTGGATCTCACATTTTCATTATTGTTTGGTGTCTGAAAAACTTAGCTTAAATCAATCCAACAATATTTTTCTAAGTACCAAAAGTAAGAGTAATTCTGAATAGGGACTGTATGAGACAGGTTTTGTTTTTGTTTTTGTTGTGTGTGTGTGTGTGTGTGTGTGTGCGAACACAACTATTTCATGAAACTAGTAGATATGAAACAGAGAGTCTGTAATAATATGGTATATGAGTATGTGCCAGTATGTCTGGTAAAGGGAGTGAGTGCTGAAGTCAGGCCACAGAATAAAGTCAATGTTTTTGAATTCTTCATCACAGAAAAAGTTGACCTAGAGATGGGCCCTGTGGGTACATGCAACCTGATGTTTATAGCAGCATTACCAACAATAGCCAAACTATGGAAAGAGCCCAAATGTCCATTGACTGAAGAATAGATAAAGATGTAGTACATATATACAATGGAATATTCCTCGTTCACCAAAAAGGATGAAGTCTTGCCATTTGCAATGATGTGCATGGAGCTAGAGTGTATTATGCCAAGTGAAATAAGTCCATTAGAGAAAGGCAAATACCATATTATTTCACTCATATGTGGAATTTAAGACAAAAAACAGATGAACTTAGGGGGAAAAAAGAGAGAGAGAGAGAGAGAGAAGCAAACCATAGGAGATTTTTAATGATAGAGAACAAACTGAAGGTTGATGGAGATGGGCTAGATGAGTGATGGTTATTAAGGAGGGCACTTGTTATGATGAGCACTGGGTATTGTATGTAAGTGATGAGCCACTGAATTCTACTCCTGAAATCAATATTGCACTGTATGTTAACTACCTAGAATTTAAACAAATTTTTTTAAAAAATGAGACGGGTCTTGAATAAATAGTAAAATCTGGACATTCATAGAAAAGGAGCAAAAATGCTGATTTTATTAAGCAATGTCAGACAGAATGTGGAAAAAGTACAAAATGGGAAAGCCTACCGAGATGAGTTTGCTGGTATTAGAAGCATAGTGAAGATTAGAGGGAAAGTGGAACAAGCAAAATGGCACTAGCAAAATGTGCTCCAGCTCCGTGCTTTTCTAGTACAGAGGGCTCATGCACCATCTCATTAAAATTTGGATTGTGATTTAGCAGGCTTGGTGTGGGCCTGAGGTACTGCATTTCCAGCAAGCTCCTGGGTGACATCAGTGCTGCTGGTTTGCAGGTTCACTTTGAGTAGCAAGGGTCTAGAATGCATAAAAAGATTTCAAATTTGATATGATGGACAACAAAGTTTGGAAGACCAGAGAGGGGAAAATGCAGGCAGATTATGAAACTAACGAAAACAACAACAACCATAATCACCACTTATCGAATTTTTACATAAATCATCTCCAATTCATTTACTAGTCAGTTAACAGAAGCAACCACAAAGGAGTCAAGAATATCAATGTAAAAAACAGGGTTGAAGAGAGAGAGACAAGGACTTTATTAAGGCAAGATAAGTCAGAGAGGACCAAGAAAGTAATGAAGACACAACACACGGTGGCATGCTCTGGGGTTTGCTTTGGAATACCGTATCAATATTAAAGTGTGGATGGCACGAGGTTGCCTTGATGGTCTGGAGCGGCTTTCAAGCAATCAAACAGACCTCCACCCGAGTTTGCAATGTCTTCCTTTATATACATTTTTTTAAAAACCAAAAACGTTGGATTCATAAAGAAAAGTGCTGAGGTTATGTTCTTCTCTTTTGGTTGTTTGCCTGTCTTAGCCTCCCTTCCCTAGTAACTCGTTTGCTGCTGGTTTGTAATTACCTGGTATAGCAGTCTGAGTTCACAAAGGGACCAGAGACTGTAAAGAATATCGTGGGATGTACATTTGTTACCTGCAGACTGAGCACTGGAATTTCAGGCCCTTGCTTTAAAAGGCAGAATACTTTGGAGTTTGTAGATAGTATAAGAAATGTGTAGAAATTTGAATAGTAAAAACGAGGAAAAACCTCTCCTAGGTCTGGTTTTGATGAGTAACTTAGCAGCTCCTTAGAAGGTTAAGAGGGTGGAGCTGGCCACCCTACTCTTTATGAAGTCAAGGGAAATGCCGGTAGTAGAGCCATCTCAGGTCAGATGGATGACCTCGCTGTCAACGCTATTCAGGGGTCAGTATCCTTGGGGAAGAGGACCTAAGGCCAGATGCCTGTAGAATATGCTCTCTGCCTCTGCTTAGCTTTCTATTGCCAAAGTATGAATTTTCAATATGTGTTTATACAGCTGCTCAAATCAAGCTTCTAGAAAATAGACACTCTAGGTAGGAAAACTCGCCTTTCAAAATTAGGAAAATATTCAGAAGTTAGCCACAGCATGTATGTTCTGCTCATCTTTAAACATTGTCCATGTCAGATGCCTAAAACTTTCAGATAAAGAGGTATGCAGGACAATGAGAAACGTATTTATCTTTTTATTTGTGTTTAAACAATTAGAAATAATTTTTACCCATTTTTATCACAAAGTTATATTATCACCTTAGAAACTATAAAATACCAATAAGTAGAAGAGGAAGTTACCACCCATAGTACCACAACTTAGTTGACAGTTTGGTGTGTGTTTTTTCCAATCTCTCTTCTGTGCATATTTTATTTGTTGTTTGACATAGTCCATATTAATTGGAATCCTGCTTTTGAAAGTTAACATTATACCGATTCTTCACGTAACAGAAGAAGCCTTCTAGGGGCTTTTCTGATGTTGAAATTATCAAGCAGTTCATCCTTGGAAGGTTAAGAGGATTAAAATAAATGGATAGTTCTATTAAGTAGAATGCACATCTAGAAAACAGCTTTTTCTTTATTGTTAAGAGTGTGTAAATGTAGTTTAAAAACTTTATAGCATTAATCTCTACTACTAGAAGACCTTTAAAAAGGGGTTGTATTGTGAGGAGGTAAAATTTTTTTTTTCTTAGTGAATATCAGAATTTGTTTAGGAATCCATCTACAAAATTCCAGTTAATAAAGTTAAGTCCAGGGTTTGGTGCAGATAAAAGGACCTGGGGTGATTTCTTTTTCCTCACTGACTGCCACCATGACCTTAAATTTTCTTTTTTAATTTGAACTATGCCTTATTAAAGTGAACTTTACATAAAATAAAATGCACTCACTTTATACATACAGC
Organism: Neofelis nebulosa; assembly: GCF_028018385.1. NCBI lineage: Eukaryota > Metazoa > Chordata > Mammalia > Carnivora > Felidae > Neofelis > Neofelis nebulosa. The sequence goes on along the minus strand of NC_080788.1, from coordinate 66,331,693 downwards.
TTGATGAATTTTGACAAATTTCTACACTCACATAACCACTACCACAATCAAGATTTAGAACAGTACCATCCCTCCAAAAAGATCTCTTGTGCTGCTTTCCAGCCCTTCTCTTCCCACCCCCAGCCCTAGGCACCCCCCAGTCTATTTGCTAATCTGTAGATTAGATTTGCCTGTTCCAGAATTTTATATCAATGGAATCATATAGTAAATGTTCCATTGCATTTCATTTCTTTTGCGCAGTAAAATATTTTCGAGATCCATTTGTGTTGCTGTATGTTATCAATGTATTCTCTTCTATTTCTAAGTAGTGTTCCCTTGTTTATGGGTGTTTCACAGTTTGTTTATCCATTCACGGGTTTGGGGACATTTAGATTGTTTCCAGAAACATTCATGTATAGCTTTTTGTAAGAATGCAAGCTTCCGTTTCTCTTGCATTTCTCTTAGGAACAGAACTGCTGTGTCTTATGATAAGTATGTTTAGCTTTGTAGGAAACTGCCAAACTATTTTCCAAAGCAGCTGTATTATTTTGCATTTCCAGCAACAATGTACCAGAGTTCCAGTTGTTCTGATTTTTCATCACCACTCAGTGCTGTCAGACACCTTAAGGGAGTGAAGTGACATCTCAATGTAGTTTTAACTTGCATTTCCCTAATGACTGATGATGTTGAGCACCTTCTCATCTTTTGTTTGACCATTTATATATTTTCATTGGGGAAGTGTCTTTTCAAATATTTTGCTCATTTTTTAAAAAATAGTCTGTTTGCTCGCCAGAGTTTCTTAAAAATAGCTTTACTGAGGTATAATTCACCTAAATAACTGCCCATATTTAAGGGTATAAATTGGTAAGTTTTGAAATATGTATACAAATGAAACAATCACTACCGTCAAAATAGTGAAAATACCCATCACTCTATTACTTCATGCTTTCTTGCTTCAACTCCATGACCCCACCTCTGCCCCTTAACCACTGGCATCCCCAACCAACCACTGATATGCTTTCTAAATTTCAAGAACTCTTCTTTTTGTTATTTTCGTGGCTGCTTTTGTTGATAATATGTATCTTTAATCACAGCCTACCTTCAAGTGGTATCCTACTACATAGTAGATGAGCTTTTTGATAGTGTACTTCTATTTCTTCTCTCCCTCGACATTATGCTATAACCACAAGTTTTACCTGTATGATGGGTTATAAACTCCACAATATAACGTTATGATTTTTGTTTAAAAATCAATTATATTTTATTTATACCCCTTTGAATTTTTAGTGGGTTTTAAATATTCACCTTTAATTAGTAACTGTCTACCTTCAAATATTCTATTACTTCCCGTGTAGTAAAAGAAACTTACAACTGTATACTCCAAATGCTTCTTGTTCCTATCTTCTGTTCTAATTTTTCATCTCTCATATTTTTGATTTGATGTGTCTTATCATTTTTGGAAAATTCTTGGCCATTGTATGTTCAAATATGTCGTCTAATTTTTTCTTTCTTCTCTAGGATTCAATAATACAAACTTTAGACTGGTCATTCTTGGATACTCTTTCTGTTCTGTTTTGATTTCACTCCTTTTTGTTTGTGTGCTTTGAGTTATGAAATTTCTATTGTCCTATTGTATTTTTTTTTTAATGTTTATTTATTTTGATAGGGAGAGCGTGTGCATGGGTGGGGGAGGGGCAGAGAGTGAGGGAGAGGGAGAATCCCAAACAGATTCCACACTACGAGGCCAGAGCCCAATGCGAGGCCCCATCTCACAAAACGTGAGATTATTGATATAAATAACTGCACACCTTTATGGGTATAATTGGTAAGTTTTGAAATATGTATACAAATGAAACTATCACTGCAAAATAGCGAACATATCCATCCCTCTACTACTTCATGATTTTTTGCCTGAACTCCATGCCCTGAACTAAAATCCAGAGTTAGCTGCTTAAATGACTGAGCCACCCAGGCACCCCTCTATTATCCTCTTTTCAAGTTTACTGATTCTTTCCTTAGTTGTGTTGAGTCTACTTATGATCCTGTCAAAGGTATTCATCTTGTTACCATGCTTTTTATTTCTAGTATTTCATATATTTTTCCATCTATTGGCTAAAATTCTCCTAATACGTTTTGTCCATCTTTTAAACTAGACCTACTGACATATTAAGAGCACTTATTTTTAATTCCCTTTCTGATAGTTTTGATATCTGCTTCATCTTGGGTCTGGTTATGCTTATTCCTTAGTCTCTTAACAGGAGATTTTTTTCTTCTAAATGTTCACATTTATGTACAACAATAAAGACTGAAGTAAACAGAAGTTATGTCCAGAAATGGGCAAGGTTTTTCTACTAGGTCATAAATGTTGGAGTGTGTATCCAAGTAGTCAGGAGTAAGCGTTTTGTATTTGTGTGTTGTTGCTATGATCACCCTCTGTGCACAACCCATTGCAAATCTTTCTAGAATTACCTTATGTATATGGTATGGCTGGGTTACTGGAGAGTTTTCATAACATCTCTTCTCCATCTTCTGCTCTTGTCCTTCTTTGTGCCTAACAGGCAGTTTTGTCTCCATTTTCTTGGCTTTCTTACAATGGAAAACTGAGTGCTTCCAACTCAGTGTTTCTTGGCCCAGAGGTCAGAGCAAAAGTGATTCTGTGCATCCTAGCCCAGCTTTAGTTTTAGGCATGCCATCTGTGTTTGGATCTCAGTGGGGAGCTTTCTCAGTGACCCTGCTTCTTCTCCATATGGCAGCCAAATTTTGCCATGGTGGGTGTTATGTGTGAGAATTTCCAGCCTCTCCCCAGCAATCGGGGATCACTCATGGTCTGGGTTTTCTCTCCCTTCTCCAGGAATATAGGAATTTTTCTATGCATCTGTGCCCTAAAAGCAAGAGGTGGGTTTTTTTTTCTTTTTTTCTTTTTCTTTTTTTTTTTTAAAGCAGTCTCCATTCCCAGTGCATGGCCCAACATGAATCTTGAACTCACGACCCTGAGATCAAGACCTGAGCTGAGATCAAGAGTCAGACAGATGCTTAACCAAATGAGCCACCCAGGTTTCCCTGGAAGCACCAGGCTTTCTGCCCTTTGCCCATTGGACTAAGAGTTTTATTCCACAGGGGAGAAGGCTCTGGTGGGGCTTTGGGATTTTTCCATAGCAGTGCCTATACTACTGAGGAAGGATTTCTCTGGTCTCTTGTCCTGCCCAGTCTTTTTCCTTGGTGAGCTGTGAATGTTGGTAGAAAAGAACCTGCAAGAGGAATCCCCTTGAGTCAGCAGTTCTTAGGGATTTTATGTGCTCTTGCTACTTTACAGTGAGCCCTTAAAATTTGTTAAAAATTTTAGATGAAATCTTACTTACATGGTGCTCAGCATCTCTTCCCCACATATTCTCTTAGAACTGAGCCAGAGATCACTTCCTTTCTCTTTGGAGGGGCCTGTCTCTTCTTATATTTCAGGTTACTTGGTTGCTTTGTGATGTTAGCTCTCTGCTGGATACAAGAAAAGTGATTATTTTTTGGCTTATATGGCTTTGTTATTATTGCTGGGTGTGAACGACACTTTCAAAACCCTCTTAATACACTCCCATAGATATATGACTTTAAAATATTAATAAAATATTTTGTGTTTGGGATACACTTGATATATTTTTCCTTTTCCTTTAGAAATAAAATATTTGATATGCATAGATAGTCCCTGGTTTTATCCTCTGAGCTGCTCTGAAGCTTCTTTTTGAAAAAAAAAAAAAAAAGGCTATGACATTCTAAAATATTTACTGTATGCATGATTTGGAAATGAGGAGACTTTTACTAGCCTGTATTCAACTAGCTATGGCAAGCTGGAAACATCTGGGAAATTACTAGAAGAGTAATTTATAGGCACAGAAACAATAGACTTTTGAGCCTACTAGTATTTTTTGCCTGCAAAAGTCTGAGCATTGTAATCCTGCTTTAAAATATAATACAAATTGTGTCTTTGTGAATGCAGTGGCAATGTTTTATACACACACACACACACACACACACACACATATATATCTTAAGCTACCCTTGAAAACAAAGATGTTTACCAATGACTTTAGTGAGGTAAATCCTATGTAAATAGTTCAAGAAATAAAATTACTATGATGAATGACTTACACTTAAGAAGTAGCCATGGTAGATATGCTATATATTAACTTTTTAGTAAGTGGGATTGCTCTGAACAGTTTAAATTTGTTAGTCCTCTGATGGTGATGTGCTTGGAAAACGATTTTCTCTAATATTAGCAATTTATTCTGTTACATTATATAAGAAGTATTTTTATTATTTTTAACTACAGTAGGCCAACAGGATATTGTATAAATTATTTAATAAGATTATCTGGCAGATCTTTAGCATAATATGACCAATGTACATTTATCCTCCCTTTGCAGAAAAATAATGGGTTGATTAGTTTTGACAGTTTGACTTCTCATGTGAAGTTTTGAAGATGAAGCATTACATACATTATTTTAATCCTTTTCTAGAAGTTTATCATTGATGTAGAATAATACAATATGATGCAAATCACAGGGGAAATAAGATATGAGTTAATATAAATACATGTGTGATGGAAATATTAACTTCCAGGAATTGAAAGTGTATTCTTATTGGCATGAGAACACTTCATTTTTCCATTTTGTGGCTTTTAAACCATGAGGAACTCATAGTAAGGGAATTACCAGTTTAAAAATTGGTTTGTAAAAAATAAAAAATAAAAATTGGTTTGTAGATTTTATTAATCTTGCTCTTTTTGAGGCTGCCATTAATTATTGTTAAATATTTGAATAAATTGTATTTATCATAAATTAGACTCAAGGCCTAATTATGCATTCCCATGAAGGATGCAATTAAAAATGTGAAAGGAAACAAAAACAACAGCTTAATAAAATCAGCAGAACTAATTTGCATTTCTGAGTGGATAAATAGACATTAGAAAAGGAAAAATTTTCTTTGTGATCAGATCAAAGTGAAAAAAATCAAAATTCCCTTTACAAGTGCAAAAAAATATAATTTTCACTTAGGGCATTTCTGCAGAATTCAGAGTCTATATATCAGAAATGTGTCTATAGCCACAATTCTTCTCTGGGAGTGGGACTGTGATATGATTCAATGGGCAAAATATTTATAGAATAACAAAAATGAAGTTGTCTCCTGTGTATCAAATGTCAGCAGTATCCCCTATCCCCTAATCATTGTGATACCAAAAACAAGCAAACAAACAAAAAAACCATTCCACAAATTTGCAACGTACCCCTTGGAAGCAATACTGCTTGCTGAGATCCATAGGCTTACCGTCACGAGGCCAAAGAACTGGCAGTGGCCAATATCTTCACATTTTTGAACTTGAAAAATAGATATACTAGTAGTGACTGACTTAGCAGAACTTGGAAAGCTGACCTGAAGCTGACAGGCAGGAAAACTGATAAATCATTATATAAACAATAAATATAAAGACACAAGAATTTGTGACCATATGTCAAGGTAGGGCTGAAAGCAAGATGATACACACATCTGTTTTAAGACTGGAGGCACTGACTGAAAAACATTAAGTGAGTATCTCCACCTGAACAAGACATCTCATTTCTAACTCTTGATTGCATTTGGTTTCCAAAATCCTAGCAGCCGGTACTGTACCCTCTGGTCAATGACTTACAGGATTCTTCTTAGGGACTCTCAATAGCCTACAAAGAGCTAAAGCTAATGGGGTTTACCTGATAAAGCAAATCAGTCAGATGATGATTCAGTAAAACTCTGCTTCAGTCTTACAAGCAAACCCTGTTCTGAAGCTCAGATCTTCAAATCAATTTATACAGCCCCATGCTTCGGGATGAGTGTGAAACCAAGCACCACGAGACATTTGAGGAAAGCCTTCCATGCCAAAGCTGGAGACTCAAATAAACAAACTAAAAAAGCAACCTGGGGTGGAGGGGGGGAAGAGAATTAAATTGGGGTAAGAAGACTCTAAAGAATGATCACTCGTATCCCTTACAAAATAAAATACTTCATTCCTCAAGTACATAACAGGTTGCTATAGAAAGGAAGACCAGAGACAAAAAGAGTTAATGAAAAGTAATAAAGTAAGAAGATAAGTTAAAAGTTAGAAGTTAAAAAGTTTTTTAGGAAGAGGGAAGATGGCGGCATAGGAGGATGCTGGGCTCACCGCTTCCTGCTGACCACTTAGATTCCACCCACATCTGCCTAAATAACCCAGAAAACCACCACAAGGCTAACAGAATGGACTCTCCAGAGCCAAGCATAGACAAGAGGCCCACGGAAGAGGGTAGGAAGGGCGGAGAGGCGGTGCGCGCTACACGGACTGGTGGGAGGGAGCCAGGGTGTTGGAGGGGCAGCCTGCCCGGCAAGGCAGAGCCCCCGAGTCTGGCTTGCAAAAGTGGAGGGGCTGGTTGGAGTGAGTTCTGACAGCCAGCGGGATTTAACATCTGGAATATTATAAGTCAACAGCTCTGCTCAGAGAGCAGGGGGGCTAGAGGACAATGGAAGGGAGAGGTGTTGAGCCCTGGAGGACAGAGCTCAGCTCAGCGGGGAACAAAGGCGCTGGGAAGCGCCATCTCCCTCGCTCATCCCCCAGCCAAAATCCCAAAGGGACCCATTTCCCTTCACAGAACTTGCTTGCACAACGCAAAGCTGTGCTTCTGTGGATCCATCCCTGTGACGGGTCTGCCTCCCCCCTGGTGCCAGTGCCGCAGGGCCCCTCCTGAAGCAGACCACCAAAGGCAAAGCGAACTGAGTCTGCCCCTCCCGCCCCTATGCACCTTGCAGATCCACCCCGGCAAATATGCCAGATCTCATTGAAGCGGCACCACAAGCCCGGCAGTGTGCAAGTAGCCCAGACAGGGGCCACACCACTCCACAGTGAGTCCTGCCCCTGGGAGAGGGGAAGATAAGACACACACCAGTCTGACTGTGGCCCCAGCGGTGGGCTGGGGGCAGACATCCGGTCTGACTGCGGCCGTGCCCACCAACCCAAGTTACTCCAGACAGCACAAAGGAAGAGCCCTGCAGTTCTGCGCCACTCCAGGGACTATCCAAAATGACAAAACGGAAGAATTGTCCTCAAAAGAAACTCCAAGAAGTAGTGACAGCTAATAAATTGATCAAAAATGATTTAAGCAATATAACAGAAAATGAATTTAAAATAATAGTCATAAAATTAATCACTGGGCTTAAAAAAGTATACAGAACAGAGAATCTATTGCTACAGTGATCAAGGGACTAAGAAACAGAGAAGGAGCTAAAAAATGCTGTAAATGAGCTGCAAAATAAAATGGAGGCGATCAAAGCTCAGATTGATGAGGCAGAGGAGAGAATAGGTGAATTAGAAGATAAAATTATGGAAAAAGAGGAAGCTGAGAAAAAGAGAGATAAAAAAAATCCAGGAGTATGAGGGGAGAATTAGAGAACTAAGTGACACAATTAAATGTAATAATATATGCATAATTGGGATTCCAGAGGAGGAAGAGAGAGAGAAAGGTGCTGAAGTTGTACTTGAAGAAATCATAGCTGAGAACTTCCCTGATCTGGGGAAGGAAAAAGGCATTGAAATCCAAGAGGCACAGAGAACTTCCTTCAGACGTAACTTGAATCAATCTGCACGACATATCATAGTGAAGCAAAGTACAAGGATAAAGAGAAAATTCTGAAAGCAGCTAGGGATAAACATGATATAACATATAAAGGGAGACCGATAAGACTGGTGACAGATCTCTCTACTGAAACTTGGCAGGCCAGAAAGGAATGGCAGGAAATCTTCAATATGATGAACAGAAAAAAATATGCAGCCGAGAATCCTTTATCCAGAAAGTCTGTCATTTAGAATAGAAGGAGAGATAAAGGTCTTCCCAAACAAACAAAAACTGAAGGAATTCATCACCACTAAACCAGCCCTACAAGAGATCCTAAGGGGGATCCTGTGAGACAAAGTACCAGAGACATCACTACAAGCATGAAACCTACAGACATCACAATGACTCTAAACCCATATCTTTCTATAATAACACTGAATGTAAATGAACTAAATGCTCCAACAAAAATACATAGGGTATCAGAATGGGTAAAAAACCAAGACCCATCTATTTGCTGTCTACAAGAGACTCATTTTAGACCTGAGGACACCTTCAGATTGAAAGTGAGGGGATGGAGAGCTATCTATCATGCTACTGGAAGTCAAAAGAAAGCTGGAGTAGCCATACCTGTATCAGACAAACTAGACTTTAAATTAAAGGCTGTAACAAGAGATGAAGAAGAGCATTTTATAATAATTACAGGGTCTATCCATCAGGAAGAGCTAACAATTATAAATGTCTATGCGCCCAATACGGGAGCCCGCAAATATATAAAACAATCACAAACATAAGCAACCTTATTGATAAGAATGTGGTAATTGCAGGGGACTTCAATACTCCACTTACAACATTGGATAGATCATCTAGACACAGGATCAATAAAGAAACAAGGGCCCTGAATGATACATTGGATCAGATGGACTTGACAGATATATTTAGAACTCTGCATCCCAAAGCAACAGAATATACTTTCTTCTCGAGTGCACATGGAACCTTCTCCAAGATAGATCACCTATCTGGGTCACAAAACAGCCCTTCATAAGTATACAAGAATTGAGATCACACCATGCATACTTTCGGACCACAATGGTACGAAGCTTGAAATCAACCACAGGAAAAAGTCTGGAAAACCTCCAAAAGCATGGAGGTTAAATAACACCCTACTAAAGAATGAATGGGTCAACCAGGCAATTAGAGAAGAAATTAATAAATATATGGAAACAAATGAAAATGAAAATACAACAATCCAAACGCTTTGGGACGCAGCGAAGGCAGTCCTGAGAGGAAAATACATTGCAATCCAGGCCTATCTCAAGAAACAAGAAAAATCCCAAATACAAAATCTAACAGCACCTAAAGGAAACAGAAGCAGAACAGCAAAGACACCCCAAACCCAGCAGAAGAAGAGAAATAATAAAGATCAGAGCAGAAATAAACAATATAGAATCTAAAAAAACTATAGAGCACATCAATGAAACCAAGAGCTGGTTTTTTGAAAAAATAAACAAAATTGATAAACCTCTAGCCAGGCTTCTCAAAAAGGAAAGGGAGATGACCCAAATAGATAAAATCATGAATGAAAATGGAATTATTACAACCAATCCCTCAGAAATATAAGCAATTATCAGGGAACACTATGCAAAATTATATGCCAACAAACTGGACAACCTGGAAGAAATGGACAAATTCCTAAACACCCACACACTTCCCAAACTCAAACAGGAAGAAATAGAAAGCTTGAAAAGACCCATAACCAGCAAAGGAATTGAGTCACTTATCAAAAATCTCCCAACAAATAAGAGTTTCATCCAGGACCAGATGGCTTCCCAGGGGTATTCTACCAGACATTTAAAGCAAAGATAACACCTATCCTTCTCAAGCTATTTCAAAAAATAGAAAGGGAAGGAAAACTTCCAGACTCATTCTATGAAGCCAGCATTACTTTGATTCCCAAACCAGACAGAGACCCAGTAAAAAAAAAACTACAGGCCAATATCCCTGATGAATATGGATGCAAAAATTCTCAAGAAGATACTAGCAAATCGAATTCAACAGCATATAAAAAGAATTATTCACCATGATCAAGTGGGATTCATTCCTGGGCTGCAGGGCTGGTTCAACATTCGCAAATCAATCAATATGATACATCACATTAACAAAAGAAAAGATAAGAACCATATGATCCTGTCAATAGATGCAGAAAAAGCATTTGACAAAATTCAGTATCCTTTCTTAATAAAAACCCTCGAGAAAGTCAGGATAGAAGGAACATACTTAAACATCATAAAAGCCATTTATGAAAAGCTCACAGCGAATATCATCCTCAATGGGGAAAAACTGAGCGCTTTCTCCCTGAGATCAGGAACATGACAGGGATGTCTACTCTTACCGCTGTTGTTTCACATAGTGTTGGAAGAGCTAGCATCAGCAGTAAGACAACAAAAGGAAATCAAAGGCATCAAAATTGGCAAAGATGAAGTTAAGCTTTCACTTTTTGCAGATGACATGATATTATACATGGAAAATCCTATAGACTCCACCAAAAGTCTGCTAGAACTGATACATGAACTCAGCAAAGTCGCAGGATACAAAATCAATGTGCAGAAATCAGTTGCATTCTTATACACTAACAATGAAGCAACAGAAAGACAAATAATGAAACTGATCCCATTCACAATTGCACCAAGAAGCATAAAATGCCTAGGAATAAACCTAACCAAAGATGTAAAAGATCTGTATATTGAAACCTATAGAAAGCTTATGAAGGAAATTGAAAAAGATATAAAGAAATGGAAAACCATTCCGTGCTCATGGATTGGAAGAATAAATATTGTCAAAATGTCAACACTACCCAGAGCAATCTACACATTCAATGCAATCCCAATCAAAATTGCACCAGCATTCTTCTGGAAGCTAGAACAAGCAATCCTAAAATTTGTATGGAACCACAAAAGGCCCCGAATAGCCAAAGTAATTTTGAAGAAGACCAAAGCAGGAGGCATCACAATCCCAGACTTTAGCCTCTACTACAAAGCTGTAATCATCAAGACAGCATGATATTGGCACAAAAACAGACACATAGACCAATGGAATAGAATAGAAACCCCAGAACTAGACCCAAAAAAGTATGGCCAACTAATCTTTGACAAAGCAGAAAAGAATATCCAATGGAAAAAAGACAGTCTCTTTAACAAATGGTGCTGGGAGAACTGGACAGCAATATGCAAAAGGATGAAACTAGACCACTTTCTTACACCATTCACAAAAACAAACTCAAAATGGATAAAGGACCTGAATATGAGACAGGAAACCATCAAAACCCTAGAGGAGAAAGCAGGAAAAAACCTCTCTGACCTCAGCTGCAGTAATTTCTTATTTGACACATCCCCAAAGGCAAGGGAATTAAAAGCAAAAATGAACTGTTGGGACCTCATGAAGATAAAAATCTTCTGCACAGCAAAGGAAACAATCAACAAAACTAAAAGGCAACCAACAGAATGGGAAAAGATATTTGAAAATGACATATCAGACAAAGGGCTAGTATCCAAAATCTATAAAGAGCTGACCAAACTCCACACCTGAAAAACAAATAATCCAGTGAAGAAATGGGCAGAAAACATGAATAGACATTTCTCTAAAGAAGACATCCAGATGGCCAACAGGCACATGAAAAGATGCTCAACGTCGGTCCTCATCAGGGAAATACAAATCAAAACCACACTCAGAATTCACCTTACGCCAGTCAGAGTGGCTAAAATGAACAAATTAGGAGACTATAGATGCTGGCGAGGATGTGGAGAAACCTCAAAAAATTAAAAATAGACCTACCCTATGACCCAGCAATAGCACTGCTGGGTATTTACCCAAGGGATACAGGAGTGCTGATGCATAGGGGCACTTGTACCCTAATGTTTATAGCAGCACTTTCAACAATAGCCAAATTATGGAAAGAGCCTAAATGTCCATCAACTGACGAATGTTTAAAGAAATTGTGGTTTATATACACAATGGAATACTACGTGGCAATGAGAAAGAATGAAGTATGGCCTTTTGTAGCAAAGTGGATGGAACTGGAGAGTGTGATGCTAAGTGAAATAAGTCATACAGAGAAAGACAGATACCATATGTTTTCACTCTTATGTGGATCCTGAGAAACTTAACAGAAGTTCATGGGGAGGGGAAGAAAAAAAAAAGAGGTTAGAGAGGGAGAGAGCCAAAGCATAAGAGACTCTTAAAAACTGAGAACAAACTGAGGGTTTATGGGGGGTGGGTGATGGGCATTGAGGAGGGTACCTTTTGGGATGAGCACTGGTGTTGTATGGAAACCAATTTGACAATAAATTTCATTAAAAAAAAAGTTAGAAGATAAAGTGAAGAAGTCACCAAAAAAGAGACCTAAAATGCAAAGGGAAAAACAATCTCCCTGAAAAGATGAGAGACTTCCATCTCTTCAGAAGTTTCAGGAAGTAAGAAAGAAATGGAGAAACGAAAACAATCCAGTAAACCGTTCAAGAAGACTAGCCTGGGAGCACTGGGGTGGCTTAGCCAGTTAAGTGTCCAACTCTTGGGTTTGGCTCAGGTCATGATCTCACGGTTCGTGAGTTCAAACCCTGCATCGGACTCCGCGCTGACAGTGCAGAGCATGCTTAGGATTCTCTCCCTTTCCCTCTCTCTCTACCCCTTTCTCTCTCTCTCTTTCAATCTCTCTCTCAAAATAAATAAATAAACTTAAAAATAAAAAAGGAGACTAGCCTGAAAAGCCTTTCCTGGATTATTCTGTTGCTCTCCAGGGGAGAGCTGGGTGTCCATGGTTCCCTTTGGGCGCCTTTATTCCAGTGATGTTGCCAAGAACAAGTTAGAGGAAGTCAGTGCAACATCCAGTCCCCATTTACTGGAGAGTTTGACAAAGAGAAGATTGTCCCTTTGAAGCCTGAAGGACCAACCCAGAAGGTTTGCGGCCATTCTGATCTCCTCAGAATCAAGCTCGGTGTGTAACAACCTTCAGGAAACAGTAAATGGCTACTGACTTGAACTATTCCATGTTAATCCTACACTGTGTCTGCCTGAGAGTGGGTCTCAAGGGGTTGTTGTCTCTGCATAGTCCTTTCTGAGACTATATTGTAAACAGAAAGAGATTTAGATTTAACATACATTTTAGGCATGGTGATAGTATTTTTCTAAATAAAAAAAGAAATTCTTCTACTTGCGGATAATTTTGTTTTCTGAATTGTAAATTTATTGTATGAAAAGTTTTACAAAGGTATACAAATTAAGTGACATTTAATTTGTTAAAAAGAATAAAATTATACTGAATTGGATATGCTCCAGAAATTGTAGGGTACCTGCAGTAGCCTTAGGTTACAAATGCAAATACATTTCATTATAATTTTGTTCTACAATCAGTGCAGCGTACATAAATAAACCGAGTAAAGCTAGATTGTGTGATAAATATCACTTTCAATCAGTGGCACCTGAGGTCCTGTATCCTTTTGGAATCTTTTAGATGGTTGAACTTTTTAGAGATGGCTTCATCGTTTGGCATCCGCCTGTGAAGATTTAGGTCTTAAGTATAAACTTCCATAACATTGGGCAAGGACAGTCTACACAGTCTCTTTCAGACACACTGAGAAAGGACCATTTGTAATCATGAATAATGGGGAAAATGATTTCTTTTGGGGGAAATCTGAAAATTGAATACTTGTAAGACTATTGCTCAGAATAAAAGGTTTTCATTTTCTAATCTAATTACAAAAATATGAATAAATTGGATAACTACAAGGCCACAATCTGTCAATTTAGAGCACTCTGACAGGACTGTATCTCAACTTGGTTTCTGACTTTCCTTTTTCTATTTGAATGTATACATCACAATTAATCAGCCTGGGTCTTTCCCCACATTTATTTATTTATTTTTTTAATATTTAAAATATTTTGTTAACGTTTATTTATTTTTGAGAAGAGAGAGACAGAGCATGAGTGGGGGAGGAGAGAGAAAGAGGGAGACACAGAATCCAAAACGGGTTCAAGGCTCCGAGCTGTCAGCACAGAGCCCGACGCGGGGCTCGAACTCACGGGCCACGAGATCATGACCTGAGCTGAAGCCTGATGCTTAACCGACTGAGCCACCCAGGTGCCCCTCCCCACATTTATTTCATGTGGCAGTGTTTATTTGCTTTCTTGGATGTGAACTAGACTTGGGAAGTTGAATCCAGTTTGAGCTATGGAGCCAAGCAGACCATATCTGCCTTGATTTTTGAGATTGTAACTTTTGCCATTTCAGATGATTCTGTAGCTCAGAACACTCGGCAATTTTTCATTCATATGGCATCTTGGAGCTTTGGAAAGGAATCAAATGTTAGTATTTTCCCAATGAAATAGGATTTACTCCATTTTTCCTGTTCTACTTGTAGGTATAACTATAGTTGATTAGGCATGCCAATGCTGTTGTGAATGCAGAATTAGGTACCCATTTTTTCAGCAAAAATTTGAGTTTCTGATTGCCATCCAGGTAGCTTTAAGTTTCTTAAAGTGACCCAGACTTCTGGCCTATCATCTCTTCCAAATCTCTCTACTTGTGTTTCCTGGCTTACCCTTTCATTTTAGATTCATTCTCTGTTTCTTTGGTGCTTGGGGAATCCTCCAACAATGGTAGCACCAACTGCTGAAGAGTGAAATGTTCAGTTTAACCATGGGATTTTATTTTGTTTAATACCAAATTACGTACTGAAGATGGTGTGGTAAGTGAAATGTAGTAAGGGTAGAAGAAACTACTATCTTCGCTAATAAACACAACTCATATTTAGGGGCGCCTGGGTGGCTCAGTCATTAAAGTGTCAGACTTCAGCTCAGGTCATGATCTCGTGGTTCATGAGTTCTAGCCCTGCATCAGGCTCTGTGCTGACAGCTCAGAGCCTGAAGCCTGCTTCAGATTCTGTCTCCCTCTCTCCCTGCCCCTCTTCCACTCGTGCTCTGTCTCTCTGTCTCTGTCAAAAATAAAAACATTAAAAAAATTTTTAAACACAACTCGTATTTAAAATTACTTTTAAAACACATGCTTTTCTGCAATCTTATACTGGCTTGCATTCTCTGAAGAGAATCTAATCATCCAATATGATGTATTTCCCTGATTTCTGTGGTAAATAAATACATTTTATTTAAAATGCTACCTAATGTTTCTTATCCACTTAAAATGCCATTTTTTCCCTTTATTTCTCCTCCTGAACTATTTTAAGACCTTACTATATGTAAACAACTAACTGGCACAATTTTTATCCTTGAGGAACTTACAAGGGAGTGTGGGAAAGAGAGATGAATGAAAATAACTACATGACAATACAAATTGCTAACATTTATGGAGATCTTACTATGTCCTGGACATTATATGAGGATCGCAGGGAATTTCATTTAATTCTCTGAATAACATTGCAAGCTAGGTTAATGTTGCTTTCACTATAACAGATGAGGAAATAGGTCCAGAGACTTTGGATTTTTGGCCTAGGTTGAAGAAACTACGTTTTCTGATTTCAAAGCGGAGGGATTTTTACACGATGACTCACAATCTCTCCAAAGACAGAAATGTGGACCCAAGATAATATATATCCTAAAAGTGATGCAGATCAAATGCACTGGGATGCAGAGAAGGGATATAGCAGGTGGGGAATGTGGGATCAGAATGGATTTGTGGAGTACCTTGGAATTAAACTGAGTCTTGAATGACATCAGGGTGTTGGGGTAGGGTATGTGGGGTGTGTGTGTGTGTGTGTGTGTGTGCGTCTGTGTTTGTGTGCATCTTGATTTATAATTAACCTTCCTTAAAAATGGAAACACATAATCAATGTGTGACTAACATTTCCAAAGAAAGTATTAACCACCAAATATTTCAGTGTAAAAACAATTCAGTATATTTCACAAACATTTTTTAAAAAGACTTGGAAAAGAGGTCCTTTGAGGTAATAATGAAAGATCTGAAGAGGGAGTCTTTACCTTGGTGAAAAAAGGTTAAGATTTGTTAACATGTCAAGTTTAAATTGTCATCGTAATGGGAAAAGACAGTCTACCTCTCTACTTTTAGCTCTGTACACGTTCAGTAATAAATTTAAAAATGCATACTGGAGCTCAGAAGTTGATGTTAGCAAAAATCAATTTCATTCACTTTATGCAATTTTTTGAAAAATCAAAAAATTTTGGAAAAAAGATCCAGTTTATTTAAGTCCATAAGGCTTCATAAAGATTGGGTTTACTGTTTTGCTTTTGGAGGAAGAAAAGGGAAAGTATCCGGTTATAAGATACATATATAAAATATAACATATATATATAGTGTTAATTATAATAATTATAACAGTATAATAATTTTAATAATAGAAAATTATATAACATAATTATAATATAATGTTAATTATAATAATATAAAATATACCTGAAAATTCATTTAATGATGTACTATAGAAAATAATAAAAAGGTTAATTTACTAACTAGGATATTTGCTTTAAGTAACTCATTAGTGTTGTTTAATGACTTAAAAAGATCAGTACAACACAAAAGTCAAAAAACAGTGAATGATTTATATGTAATTTGGAAGCTTATGAATAATAAGAACTTGAGTAATAACCAGCTGTATCTTTTGCCAGAAGAGTAACCTGTGGTAAATTTTTAGTGTTGTATATTACCAGTATACACGAAATATAATACAATAAAATAGTATAAAGAATTATATGTCCCCATCACCCAGTAATTGTTAACCTCGGTGCCAACCTTGTTTCATTTACCCCACCCCTTTCATTTTTATTTTTGATAGAATCTTTTACAAGAAATTTCAGACATCATGTTATTTCTCTCTAAATACTTAAACATCAGGTTATTTCTCTCTAAATGCTAACAACTGAGACCTTTTATGTAGTCATAATACCATTATATACTTAACAAAGTTAGTTAACTTTTTATCACCTAATACCTAGTCCATATACAAAATTTTCAACTGTTTTAAAAATGTCTTTTTTACAGTTGGTTCATTCAATGAGAGATTCAAACAAGGCCCAAGTAGCACAGTTTATTTGGTTTTGTCTTTTAGTCTATAACAGATCCTCCTCCCTTTTTAATGATATTTCTTTAGAAGAAATAAGGTTATTTGTCCTTTGGAATAGTCCATATTTTGGATGTGGCTGTTTAATCAAATAACTTTTTTTTTTAAATGTTCATTTATTTTTGAGAGAGAGAGAGAGAGAGAGAGAGAGAGAGAGAGAGACAGAGAGAGACCCCTAGTGGGGGAGGGGCAC
Organism: Neofelis nebulosa; assembly: GCF_028018385.1. NCBI lineage: Eukaryota > Metazoa > Chordata > Mammalia > Carnivora > Felidae > Neofelis > Neofelis nebulosa. The sequence continues at coordinate 66,314,837 of NC_080788.1, read as the reverse complement.
CGAGAGGGAGACAGAGAATCCAAAGTAGGCTCTGCATTGCATTATCAGTGCAAACCCTGATGTGGGGCTTGAACTCATGAATCATGAGATCATGACCTAGCTGAAGTGAGATGCTCAACCAACTGAGCCACCCAGGCACCCCTCAAATAACTTCTTTACCTTCTACTTTCCACAAATGGTAGTAATATGTTTAGTTTATATTCAGGATAAGATGACTCATTTTAAAATTTCTTAGAAATGGCTTGCAATTGTCAGTATGTTATAGAATTATTTAGTGTCTCAGGTAAGTGAGTCTATAATTTTTACATACAGTAAAAATGAGGTATGTTTTAATATATAATAAAGTGGACAGATCCCAAGTATTCAAATTGGATGAGTTTTGACAATTCTACACTCTCATTTACCCATTATCCAAAACAAGACGTAGCACATTTTTGCCACCCCAGAAGGTTCCTTTATGCCCTTACCCAGTCATCTTCCCTTCCAGAGGCAACCATTCTCTGATTTTATTCAGCACACATTAGTTTTGCCTGTTCTTGGATTTTATATAAATGGCTTCTTTTTCTCAAGAAAATATTTTTAGGACTCATCCATATTTTCGCATGAACCAGTAATTCTTACCTTTTTTTTTTTCTTTTCTGAATAGCATTCAGTTCTATAACTGTGCCTCAATTTTTTATCAATTCTGCTGAGGAACACCTGGATTGTGTACAGTTTTTGGCTACTATGAATGTAGCTTCTCTAAAAATTCTTTTCTTTCAGCCTCATTGAAGGATAATTAACAAATGAAATTGTAATATATTCAAAGTGTACAAATGTGATGATTTGATATACATTTATTTACATTGTGAAAGAATGTCCACTGTTGCATTAATTAGCACATTCATCACCTTATTCATTCATTCATTTATTCATTCATTCATTCATTCATTCATTGAGAACACTTAAGTTCTAGTCTCTTAGCTAATTTTAATTATACAATATAGTAAACATTCTTTTTGTGGGTATGTACTTTCATCTCTCTTGAGTTAAAACCAACGTATGATCTCTAAGATATCCTTCTGGAACTTGATAAAATTTTGCCTACTCTAAGATTGCAAAGATATTCTTCCGGAAAGTTTAAAGTTCTAGCTTTTATGTTTAGGTCGAAAATCCATTTTGAATTAATTTTGGGATATGATGTGAAGGGTCCAGGGTCTTTTTTCTTCCAGATACTTGTACAGTCTTTCCAGCACCATTTGTTGAAAAAATACTGCTTTCCCCAAAGAATCTTGTGCCTTTGTTGAAAAATCAATTCTTGTTTTCATGTAAATCTATTTATATCTCCTTCTAATAATAAACTGTCATGATTAGGTTAGGTTTAGAGCAAGTCTTGAATTCAGAAGGTGGAAATTCTTCAACTTAGTCTTTTCAAGGTTGTTTTAACTAATTTGCATTCCCAAATAAGTTTTAGAATCACTGTGTCAATTCCTTCAAAAAGTGTTGCTGGTACTATGTTACCCTTGTGGGACTATAGATCAATTTGGGGATAATGAATATTTAATAATATGAAGTCTCCCAATCAAGAATATAGTGTCTCTTTCCACTTATTAAGATCTTTAAATTTATTAGCAATGCTTTACAGTTTTTAAGACAGAAATAATACATATATTTGGATAAATTTATTCCAAGGAATTTGATTTTTATGCCTTTATAAATGGTGTATATTTTTTAAAATTTTGGTTTTCATTTTTTTTGGCTAGTATAGAGAAATAAAATTGCTTTTTATATTTCAACCTTATGTCTTGCAATGCATTAAATTTACTCATTAGTTCTAATAGGATCCCCCTCCCTGCCATGAATTTCTTAGGGTTTTCTATGTATTTAACCATATCATCTTGGGGGAAAAAGAATTGTTTTCTTTTTATTATCTTTCTAATATCTATGCCTTTTGTTTATTTTTCCTGTTTTATTGCACTGACTAGAACTTTCAGTAAGAACAATGTTAAAATAGTGAGAATAGACATTGGGGAGAAAGTGGTCAATCTATTGCCATTAAATTTGATGATAAGTATATGTTTTTAATAGATGTCCTTTATTATATTGAGAAAATTCTCTTATTTTTAGTTTTCTGAGAATTTCATCATAAATAAGCATTAAATTTTGTTAAATGCTTTTTATGCACCTAAATGATTTCCCATCTTATTATGTTAATGTGATAAATTCTATTGGTTTTTGAGTATTAAATCAACTTTGCATTCCTGGTATATATGCCATTAATTATGGAATATATCACCCATTTTATATATCACTGGGTTTGGTTTATTAATGTTTCGTTGAGGATTTTTATGTACATCCAAAAGTGATTTTTATCTGCAATTTTATTTCCTTAAAAATTTTTTTTTTGTAATTTCCTGGTCAAGTTTGTAATTTGAGCTATTATGGCCCCATAAAATGAGTTGGGAACTGTTTCTTTCCTTCTCCTCTATTTTATGAATAGTTTTGTGTAAGTTTGGTATTATTTCTTCTGAAATGTTTAGTAGAATTCGTCAGTTAGACCATATAGCCCTCAAATTTGTGTGTGTGTGTGTGTGTGTGTGTGTGGTATGTATAAAATTTTAATTCAGATTACTTCTCCTGTTTTATATAGGGCTTTTCAGATTTTCTATTTTTGTGTGTGTCAGTTTTCATAAGTTGTATTTCTCAATGTATTTCCATTTCATCAATATTCAAAATGTTGGCATATAATTGCTTAAGTATCCTCTTCTTTTTCTTTTAATGACTATAGACCATGTAGCACTATTGCCTCTTTCATTCTGGACACTAGCAATTTGCGTTTTTACTCTCTCTTTTTTTCTTGGCCAATCTTGCTAGGATTTTATAAAATGTATTAATCTCTTCAAAGAACTGACATTTAAGTTGTTTAGTTGGTGTGTTGTTTTATGTGTCCTATTTCATTAATTTCTGCTTTCTATTTTTTTTTAAATAGAGGGAAGAAAATAAAAGCAGAGATTAATGAAATAGAAAACATAAAACAACACTCCAACTAAACAACTTAAATGTTAGTTCAAATTAATTTGCTGTACTTTGCCCACCTTTCTGAAATAAAAGCGATCATTTATTTTAAAGATTTCTTCTTCTTTTTAACATTTCGTCTTTGATCAGGAGTTCAAATCAATAAATTTCTCCCAAGCACTGACTTAGCTGCATCTTACAAATTTTTATCTATTTTATTTTCATAATTATTCAGTTTGAAATACTTTAAATTTTTTTCTAGTGGTTTATTCTTTATCTCATGGGTTATTTAGACATGCGTACATTATTTTCCAAATAAGTTAAGATTTCCTACATATGATTTCTAATTTAATAATGTTGTAGTCAGAGAAATATTCTGTGTGATTTCATTTTCTTGACAGTTTTTAGATTTCTTTTATGACCCTGCATATGATATGTTTTAGTTATCTCATGTGCATTTCCAACAAATTAGTTTCTCAGAGTTGTTGGATGGAATGTTCTATAAATGTTAATTTGTTCAGTTTTGTTGGTCGTATTGTTCAGAATTTCTATATTTTTACTTACTTTTCAATGTAGTTGTTTCTATTGGCCTAGCAATTATTGATAGATGGGTGTTAAAATCTCTAATTATCATTGTGGATTTGTGTACTTATCTTTTTGGTACTGCTCAATTTTTGGTCGATGTATTTTGAAGCTTTATCATTAAGTGCATATGTATCTAAAATTCTTATAGCTTTTTAATGAATTGGCCCTTTTATCATTTGAAAATATTTCTAAACTTGTCAATGTCTATTTTTTCTGATAGCTACAACAGCTTTTCCCACTATTCCAGTGTATATCTGTGCCTTTATTTATTTCCTCATTATATTTAAACTGTGTATCTTAATGATAAGTAGTTGGGCCTTACTTTTTTTTTTTAATAAAGTTCGTTCTGTTTCTTTTGTTTTTGTTTTTTGAGTTTTTAAATTAATTTTGAGGGAGAGAGAAAGAGAGCACATTTGTGTGTGGATGAGAGAAGAGGAAAAACAGAGAGAGAGAGGGAGAAAGACAATACCAAGCAGCAGAATTCTATTTAATCTCCCTCCTATTCTCTGTGATTTTATGTTTTCTTATGACTTATCTTAAATACATGGTTATTATTTTTGCTTTAAATTTTCAATAGTCTTAGGTTAAATATAAACACATATGTATATGCACATATTATATTTAAGTATACCGCATATTATAAATATAAGAGAATTTTATATATAAAATATATTTAAATATATACTATATAAAAATATAATATGCATTATATAATGTATTTATATGAAATAATATATAGTAGTGGATATAATTAATTATAGATAATAGAGCAATAGATACAAGATTCATTTCCCCTTCTAATATATATTATATATAATAATATATAATATGTATTTACACATATATGTAAAAATCTCTTAGATTTACCCACATAGTTACCCTTTTTGGTGATTTTTATTTTTTTTCCTTGTAGGTATAGGCTTCTATTTTGTATCATGTTCTTTAATGCTAAAAGTTTTCCTTTAGCATTTTGCATAGATTGCATTTATCAATATAAAACCTCTTGACCTTGTCTATTTGAAATATCTATTTTGCTTTTATTTCTGAGGAATGTATTTGCTATATACAGCATTCTATTTCGACTTTCAGGACTTCAAAGATGTTATTCCGTTGCCTTCTGCCTTTTTTTCCTGATGAGAAGTCAGCCATTATTCTTATTATCTGTTCTCTTGCATATAAGTTGTCTTTTTTTTTTCTGGCTATTTTTAAGATTTTCTCCTTTTAGAGTAGTTTGACTATGTTATGCAGAGAATATATGGGTTGATATATTTCATTAATTTCAAAAAACTAGCAGCCATTATCTCTTTGTTTTTTTTTTTTTTTTTTTTTTTTTTTTTTTTTTTTATTTATTTTTGGGACAGAGAGAGACAGAGCATGAACGGGGGAGGGGCAGAGAGAGAGGGAGACACAGAATCGGAAACAGGCTCCAGGCTCCGAGCCATCAGCCCAGAGCCTGACGCGGGGCTCAAACTCACGGACCGCGAGATCGTGACCTGGCTGAAGTCGGACGCTTAACCGACTGCGCCACCCAGGCGCCCCAGCCATTATCTCTTTGAAATAATTCTTTGCCCCATTCTCTCTCTCTCTCTCTCTCTCTCTCTCTCTCTGTTCTGTTTCTGGAACTTAAATGACACATATATTAGATGATTTGAAATCATTCAATAAATCTGTGACTCCCTCTTCAGTTTAGATTTTTTTTTTATTTTTCTATTTCTGTTTTATTTCTGTTGCTGTTTTCCAATTCAGTGATCTTTTCTTCTGCTGTGTCCAGTATGCTCTTATGTCCAGTAAGTGAATTTTAAACTTCTTATATTGTTCTAGCATTTCTAATTAGATTTTAAAGATAGTTTTATATATCTTCTGAAAATTTCAATCTCTTCCTTCATCAACTTTCACTAGATATTATAACACATTTACCAGAATTATTTTAAAGTTCAGGATAGCTAAAGTCAATATCTGGGTTATCTGTCAGCTTGTTTCTGTCTTTTTCTTATTGGTCTCATTTTTCTACTTCTTCACATTTAAAAATTTTTATCCTATTTTAATCTATGCCAGTCTTTTGTGTCAATAACATTAGAAACTACCAGCAAAGGGCTTTCCCCTTCTTCTGTCAGGTTGCTACGATCAGTGCTGAGTCAGTCTAATCTGCAGTTGAGCTGAACACAGGCTTTGTGATAGATTTAGTTAGATCCAATTTGCCACTGGCTTCAAATACTTAGAAGTAAGGATCAGCATTTTATTTTCAGTAGGGCTTGTGATATGAGCACTGGTAATTGTCTAGAGATACTTCTGAGTTTAAAAACTCAATTCCTAACTTTTTGAGTTACTGGGAGTCATTTTTGGTCACTGATCAGGGACGTGGTTGTTGAGGTTTGGGGTGGCTGTGGCAATTTCTTAAAGTAAGACAACAATGAATTTGCTGCATCAATTGACCCTTTCGTGAATGATTTTCCTGTGATGCTGTTTGATAGCATTTTACACACAGTAGAACTTCTTTCAAAATTAAACTCAATCCTTTCAAAACTTGCCACTCCTTCATAAACAAAGTTTATGTAATATTCTAAGCCTTTTGCTGTCATTTCAATAATCTTCACAGCATCTCCACCAGAAATAGACTTATCTCAAGAAACCACTTTCTTTGCTCATCCATAAGAAGCAACTCCTCATCCATTACAATTTTATCATGAGATTGCAGCCGTTCAGTCACATCTTCAGGTTCCACTTCTGATTTTGGTTCTCTTGCTCTTTCCATCATATTTACATGTATTTCCTCCACCGAAGTCTTGAACTCCCCAAAGTCATCCATGACAGTTGGGAATCAACCTCTAAACTCTTGTTCACATTGATATTTTGCCCTCTTCTCATGAATCACAAATGTTCTTAATGGCATCTAGAATGGTGAATACTTTCCAGGAGGTTTTCAATTTACGTTGCCCAATCCATCAGAGAAATCACTATCTATGGCAGATAGATATATGTATGTAGATAAATATATTTCTTAAATAACAAGACTTGAAGATAAAACTTGCTCCTTGATCCATGGGCTGCAGAATGGATATTGTGTTACCAGGCACGAGAACAACATTAATCTCACTGTGCGTCTCCATCAGACCTCTTGAATGATCAGGTGCAGTGTCAATGAACAGTGATATTTTGAAAGCAATTTTTTTTTCTTCTGAGCAATTATGCTCAACAGTGGGCTTAAAATATTCAGTAAACCATGTTGTAAACAGATGTGCTGTCATCCAGGCTTTGTTGTTGCATTTCTAGAGCACAGGCGGAATAGATATGACATAATCCTTAAGGATTATGAGTTTTGGAATAGTAAACGAACATTGGCTTCAATTTAAAGTCACCAGCTGCATTAGCCTCTAAAGAGAGTCAGCCTGTCCTCTGAAGCTTTGAGGCCAAAATAAGGCTGTTTTGTCTCTATTGAAAAGCTGTTGTTTAGGTTAGCTACTTCCATTAGTGACCTTAGCTAGCTGGCTCTTCTGGATAACTTGCTGCAGCTTCTACATCAGCACTTGCTTCTCTACCTTGCACTTTATGTTACAGAGGTGGCTAACTCAACCTGTGAACCAACCTCTGCTTCCAACTTTTGTTCTGCCACTTCCCTACCTCTCTCAGCCTTCACAGACCTGAAGAGAGTTAGGGCCTTGCTCACGATGAGGCTTTGGCTTAAGGGAATGGCTTGATCTTCTATCCAGACCACTAAAACTCAAGTGAAAATCTGGCCATTTGGAGTACCCAGGCCCACTACAAGCCTGTATTGTTAACTTATCTTTGATTTTATGATGGCTCGAATGGTGATGGTTATCTTTCACAGATTTATTGTGATTATTGGGTTCAACACCATAGAGAAGTCCTGATTAAGAATGACATGGCGGGGGGTGGGGGGAATGTGGGTGGCTCATCGGTTAAGTGACCGATTTCAGCTCAGGTCATGATTTCATGGTTTGTGGGTTTGAGCCCTGCGCTGGGCTCTGTGCTGACAGCTTGGAGTCCGGAACCTGCTTCAGAGTCTGTGTCTCCCTGTCTGCCCCTTCTCCACTCGTGCTCTCTATCTCTCTCAAAAATAAATAAATGTTAAAATTTTTTTTTAAAAAGAATAGCATGGCAGGAACTCAATAAATAAATTGTTCATTCAACTTCATTTTTTCTTCATTATATCAAATTAGAAGAATGAGATCAGAAAATTAGAACTGTAAACGTACGATGTCAACAGTGTCAAAGTTGAGAGTTTCCTTTTGAAGCACTTGCCAACTATTGTTTGTGGCCTTTACCTTGATGGAACTGAGGTTTATCTTACAGATACTCAACCATGTGAAAGTTCCCAGAGTTATATGCTGTATGATCAGCTTCCTGTTGTTTTGTCTACTCTCCTGAAAATTCTTGCATCCTGGTTCAGACCTAACATCCCTACATGGTGGAACTATGTCTGAGGCTACATTTCTCTATCCTCTACTTTTTTCCATGGTAATTGGCCCCAGAAGAAATAAGACCTTGTGTTATCGTCAGAGTAACTTTGCAATGGCTGACAGAGTGATATCAGAACTCCGTAGACAAATCTTCCCTTCGTGGGCAGTTTTACCCCTAATGAGTATCTACTCAGTACAATTAGTCATTTCAGTACCCTATATTTTAGAACTATTCATATGTTGGTTTATAAATAGCTGGCATAGAAAAGTGGTTTTGGTTTAATAATGCCCTCTATTTTTGATGACACTAAGTACCCTGTTATTCCTAGGAAAATAAATAATAATATACCTCTTACAAAATGCTAATCCCAGTCCATTATTATTAGTTCATTCAATGGGATAGGGTTGAGACAATGTGACACTTAAGTAAAAGCATGAGTAGTAATTATACTTTAAGATGTCCCATAATTAAAATAAAACCTTTATAAGAGAACATTTTCCATAGTTTACAATGTCTCTTGCAAGTTTTTCACTATGTCCATTTCTGCATCTCAAGTAATAAAAGCTATGGGACAATATTGTGTATCATCAATGCCTAACCACAGTTACTATTGACATGTTGCTTTGACTTTCCTTCTTTATAAAAAAAAGTCCATGTATGGGAGCACAGCACTTGGGGCTACTGATACATCGTGATGGGCGGGCTGCAGAACACAGATATGGCAATCTGCTTGGATGACTTTTGCTACACACTGGGGATCATGGACTAGGTCTCAGCAGGTTGAGAGCTGTGCATCCATGCACTGCAGAGTGCTCTGATTACAGCAGGTAGGTGGCTTGAGTGACGGAGAACTTCAGAGAGGTGGGAGTCCAACATAAAGTGATGTGTGATTTACTGGAGTTTGTGGGGACACACGCTATAATTGTATGCTTGGTATAATGTCTGATTGTTGTGTCTTTCATACCCTTGGGAGGTCAGTCCCCCATGTAAGTGATAACCCACTGGAGCTTTTGTTGTGAGAGCAATTGAAACATCTGAAATGAATAGCAACTGATTAATTGAAGCCGGTTACATTTTTGGAAAACAAATCAAAGTGATTTGCATGAATCACAATTTGTTACATAATACATTTTGAGGGCACAAATTACCTTTTTAAAGCCTAAGACACATATATACCCACTGGCACGAACAGAAATATAATAAACTGGGCTATAACCACATAATTCACATTGAATACTGGATGCCAAACCTTATGTGAAACAAATGATTTTCCAATAAACTACTCAGGCAGAGCCATATCTGTTCTAAAATTTCAATTGACTATTATTTATACTACCAATAATTCTTCACAATTGTTAACCATGGGACGATGGAACAATTTGTTTTACATATTAGTTTGGGGGGTTTGTGTATTCCCAAGTTGGGAACTGATTTGTAGTCATGTCCCAGAAGATATGGTAAATAAATAGGAAGTCGGAGAGAAGTACTTGGATGGAGGAAACTTCTAGAGTGAAATCATTTCCTTTTTCTAGTTTCGAATAAAAACTGTAGTAAAAATAGTGTTGTCAGCATTAAAGGCAAATATCATCATAATATGTTTTCCTGAATTTAATATTTTCAGTATATTGTAAGAACAGTTGTCTTTAATATCTTTCTTAGACTTATCTGTGTCATTCACATTATTAAAAGCTAGACTATGCAAATATTAATAAAAATAAAAACTGAATTTCAACCCTTATCGGTAACCACTTTTATTTAGCATATATGTGTATGTGTGTATATATGTACACACAGCACACACATATATACACACATACACATATATATGAAATATTCTTAGGAAAATATATAAAATACACAAAAACATATACAAAATGGGACTGTACCATATATGTCACTTTATAATCTGCTTTAAAATTTTTTTTTTATTTTAGAGAGAGAGAGAGAGAGCACACGGAGCAGGGAGAAAGGCAGAGGCAGAGACAGAATCTTAAGTAGTCTCCACACTCAGCACAGAGCTCAACACAGGGCTTGATCCCATGACCCTGGGATCAAGACCTAAGCTGAAATCAAGAGTTAGACACTCAACTGACTGAGCGACCCAGGCACCCCAATCTGCCTTTTTTATACAATAAAGACACCAAACATTTTTCTGTCAATAAATCTATATCTATACCATCATGGAATATAATTTACTTAACCAAACACTTAACATCATAAATTCGTTTTACTATAATAAGCAAAATATCAAAGAACATCCAGATACATAAATCTAAATATACTTGTTTGATGATTTTGTTGACATCAATTCCTAGATGTGGAATTATGGAATCAGAATGTTATGTAGATTTTGAATGCTTTGGCTCATATTGTAAAATCACCTCTCAATAAACTTGTATTAGAAGTTGCGGTATACACACACACACACACACACACACACACACTGGTATAGTATTCAGCCATAAAAAACAATAAAGTTTTGCCATTTGCAACAACAACATGGATGGAACGAGAGAGTATAATGCTAAGTGAAATAAACCAGAGAAAGACCTATACCATATGATTTCACTCATATGTGGAATTTAAGAAACAAAACAGATGAACATAGAGGGAAAAAAGAGAGAGGCCAACCAAGAAACAGACTCTTAACTATAGAGAACAAACCGAGGGCTGCTGGAGGGGAAATGGGTGAGGGGATGAGTTAAATGGCTGATGGGTATTAAGGAGGGCACTTGTGATAAGCACTGGGTGTTGTATGTCAGTGATTAATCACTAAACCCTACACCTGGAACTAATATTACACTGTATGTTAACTAACTCAATTTTAAATAAAAACTTGGAAGAGGGGCGCCTGGGTGGCTCAGTCGGTTAGGCAGTCCGACTTCAGCTCAGGTCACGATCTCGCGGTCTGTGAGTTCGAGCCCCGCGTCGGGCTCTGGGCTAATGGCTCAGAGCCTGGAGCCTGCTTCCGATTCTGTGTCTCCCTCTCTCTCTCTGCCCCTCCCCCGTTCATGCTCTGTCTCTCTCTGTCTCAAAAATAAATAAATGTTAAAAAAAAAAAAACTTGGAAGAAAAAAAAGAAATGATTCTTCAGTTTTCTTGTCTAATGACTCCTAACTACAAATGTAAATATCCTTTAACATACGTAGGTCCCTTTCTTACTTTTCTCCCCCCACCTCTTTTTTTCCTTTCATTTATCCATTTCTTTAGAAATATGAAGAGCAAAGCATCTTTTTGTTTTTCTTAAGTGCAAAAGCTTCCCTCATTTAACAGAAATTTACTAAATTTAATGATAAATTTAAATAATTTCTAACCTTTGCATTAATCCACCTCCAGAAGAAAGGACCACTCACCTTCAGAATTTTGGGATTCCATGTTGTCATTTCTATGCCTGTCATTTTGCTCCTGTTAGTGTCCATTAAGAACATTTTCCTAGGGAAGGTCAATGGATAGGCTGTAAATGATATTTCATTTTTTTCAGAAGGAAATGCATTTACTATAAACATCCCAAATCTAGTTTTTGTCTACAGAGGCCACCAATTACTAATAAGTTGAGAATAGAATGATCCATAGTCTTGTCTTCAATTCACTAGTTCTTATTAATTATAGGTGCATCACCAGAACAGCAGCATGTATTCCAAAAGATATTTGTTTGACCATCACTCAAACTTTTAATCTCTATTTTTAAATGCATTTGATCCATTTTTGACAAAGATATATATTTTTAAATTTACTGAATTAAGAGATTTGAAAGGAAACCAAAATTCCAACAAAAATACTTTTCTTAAGTGAAAGTTAGAATTTGGGGAAATTTCTGACTAATAAAAATATTAGAAAGTCAGAGATATCCCCCCTCAAAAGTGGCTACATAATATGAGCTAGAAAAAGCACATTGATAAGTTCCTGTCTTTTTCCTTCTTTCTTGATTATTTTTTAATTTTAATTTTAGTTTCTATACATTATTATAGTTTCAGGTGTACAATATAGTGATTCAAAATTTCCATACAACACTCAGTGCTCATCGCAACAAGTACACTCTTTAATCCCCATCACCTCTTTCATCCATTCCCCCCACCCACCTCTCCTCTGGTAATCATTTGTTTGTCCTGTATAATTAAGAGTCTGTTTCTTGGTTTCTCTCTCTCTCTCTTTTCCCCTTAGCTCATTTGTTTTGTTTCTTAAATTCCACATATTAGTGAAATCATATGGTATTTGCCTTTCTCTGACTGACTTATTTCACTATTATACTCTAGCTCCATCTATGTTGTTGCAAATGACAAGACTTCATTCTTTTTTTTTATGGCTGAATACTCTTCCATTGTATATACATACTACGTCTTCTTTATCCATTCACCAATCTATGGAGACTTGGGCTGCTTTCATATCCTGGCTAGTGTAAATAACGACGCTATAAATATAAGTGTGCATGTATCCTTTTGAATTAGTGTTTTTGTGTTTTCTTTAGTGATTTTAATACCATGATATTTCATGATAGGCATAGTAGCATCAATGATTTTTTTTGGCATTGATGCTTTTTAATGAGGATCTAAAGGTTTTTATGCATGTAATTCTAATATATAATCATTATCATTGGTAATATTTTTTCTAGCCAAATGTCTTTCCAATGTAATGATGTAAACACCATTAGGTATATGTAATGTGTAAACACATTAGGAAAATAAGTTTCATTGAATTAGGGTAACTCAAGGCAAAATTGTGAACTAAGTGGGATTTATCCTAAGTATTTTCTTTCTTTCTTTCTTTCTTTCTTTCTTTCTTTCTTTCTTTCTTTCTTTCTTTCTTTCTTTCTTTCCCTCTTTATTTCCTTTAAAAAAAAAAGAGAGAGAAAGAGAAAGAGAGAATGAGCAGGGGAGGGGCAGAGAAAGAGGGAGAGAGAGAATCTTAAGCAAACTCCATGCCCAGTGTGGATGCTGCCACAGGGCTTGATCTCACCACTGTGAGATCATGAACTGAGCTGAAATCAAGAGTTGGATGCTTAACCAACTGAGCCACCCAGGTGCCCCTATCCTAGGTATTTTCTTAACTCCAATTTTTCTCATTTGAAAAATTGTTGAACGTACATAATATTCTAATCATTGTGATAGGAGTAAAAGAATAAGGTATTTCTCTAATCTTAAACAGTTCTCAGTTACCCAGGAAAAGTGAAAGAAAAGTGGCCTGGGTTAAAGAGACCTCTTTAAGGACAGAACTTGTGCAGAGATGGAATGCAGGGAAGAAAATGAATTTCAAGGATTCTGTTGCAATTCTTTATTCTTTTCACTGAATCTACTAACTCCAGGGACACAAGTCCATGTAGGTTCCCCTTTCATGGTGGATGAGGATCAGGACCTTACCATTTTCTTCTCCCTCTTCACAAGAAGTCTCTCCATTGTGGAAGGACACTAACACCTTTGTGTGAATATTTGACATTGGCTTAGAAGATACTGTACATGCTATCTTTCCTCTTCCCAAAGAGGCAGTGCCCAATGGAACAAATCTTTAATGGCAGAATTTCAGGCAACAGCAGCAACAACTTGTTCTGGAGATGTTTTGGGATCTTTCAAACTGCTCAGCATAGACAGCCATTTATTCTGGCCACAAATAAGCCTCACTGTAATTTCTAAATGAAATCATCTTAATAGAAAGCTTTTCTGAAGGAAAAAAAGATAATATCCAATTGTGAGTGATAACTATGCCATGTGCAAGAATTTATTGTAATATTATTTGGAAATCTCAGTACAACTATAGCCCTCCACTAGTTGTTTACCTTGCTAAGTACAGATAAAAACCACTGACTTTGGTGATTCTCTGGGTAATATATATCCTGAGACACACTTGTGACAGTCAAGACAATAGAGTAACGGCTAGAGTGATTTAAGGCTGGAGTTCCTGACCCATGAACTGTGGGCTGGCTGGCATGTGTCTTTCTTAATACACCTATAAGTTAAGATGCTTCCTGTTGTAGGTCATAGGGTCTGGTGCCAACAGATCTCCTGGTCCTGGCTTAGGCTTGTTTTACACATTATTGGGAATTAAACTTGTTGGTACCAGTTCCATCTTTTCCATTAGATGCTCATTAATAAAACTCTAGATGCTCATTATTCATCACATCATAACATACTGGATGACAGTTAATTCACCTAAAGTTTTCACATTTGATAACTTCTTCATTCATGCTAATTGGGTTACTTGGAATTTTCCATCAATCATGGCATCTCATGTTTTGGCTCTTCTGAAAGAACCCATTTGTGAGATATATATTATACCCCAGACATACGCAAGCAAAATTAAGTGTAGCATCTAATTTCAACTATAATTCATGTCTGCTTTGATTGAGTGGAGGGCACAACTTAGCCCCTCGACAGATTCTTTCTCAAAAGAGGAAGATAAGGCTAAGAGGCATTGCCTTTACCTCAGCCCACTTTACTCAAAACTCCATGGATTCATAGCGGCATGGGAAAAGATTTACATTCAAGGAGACTTTGAAGGAATATTTGCTGCAGGGAGCAGTGTGGGGAAAATGCACTGAAGGTTCTGAGCATTTGGGGAACTGAGCTCTGCAATGTTGCTTTAGGTAGCATTACGATTTTGTTCCTTGTGTTCCTCGTCTATAAGCCCCAACAGGTACAACTGATGTTCTCTTTGGATCACTCCAGCTCTTTAATATGATCAAACTCTGTGGGTGGGAATTCTTGAGGTCTGAGGAAATGTGATGTTGATTTTCTCTACCTTGCTACAAATAGTTCCCCTTTCCATTCACCCACACTCTCCCTTTTAGAGAAACGCTTTGCTCTTTTATTCAAAGCAACTGATTTCTCATTCTAACTTTCATCTGAAATTCATGCTCTGTGTCTTTCTTGTGACGTTATTGAAAAAAAAAACACAGTAGGCTTGAAAAAAGTAAGAATGTTGGCGGTGTACATTTTGCTTTTCTTCTATTTGCTATTATCAGCAATGCTTACAACTTTGATACAGCATATTCCAATAAAAGAGAAACTCAGCAGAGGACATAGGCTCAGGCCGTCTTTGTCCACGACGCATGGTGAGTCATCTTAGCACAATGTGTTTGGCTTACAACTACAGCAGTGTCTGCTCACTGGGCCGAATCAGCAGTCATCCGACTGGTTCGGGTATCTTCAAGGTCAAGTAAATAAGCCATTCCTACAGCTCCAAATTTCTCCTTATGCCAACATGCTGCCAGGAGACTAAGTAGGTCACAATCGGACCAGATAATAATTCATTTCAGGTTTCCAGGTTGCTAAGAGCCCCAGCGGCTTTCCTATGTATGGCCCACATTCTCTTCAATCTTGCTCAGCTATTTCCCTTCTGAGGTCTTGCTCTCAGATCTGCATATATTTACATGTTTTAGCCTGTAAGCTTTTTAGCTACAAATTATATAAAATAGAGGTCAGCCCTCTGCCAATATAATTTTTTCCCCCCATTTGCTTACTCTAAAAAATAAATAAAAACATGAATGGGAAGAATAAAGAAGTGAAGTCTTTCTATAGAGGTCTTTTAACTCTGACAGTCAAGACCACTGTTGTTTTAATAAATACTACTATCCAGAGTGCTGCATTTTAACTCCGATTTCCAAGGTGCTTTGCTCCAAGCTGATGTTTTACCTACTGTAAATAGAGGGGAAATGGTAGTCCTCAAAAGTTAAAAGACTTATGATCCCTCCCAGTGAGGCCGGATCTTAAGACAATTTATAGACTTGGAAAAAATCTTCCGGACAGTCTTAATTAAGTCACCAGTAGTATGTACTGGAATTTGGCCGTTCTCGGCTTAGTTTTGTTCGTAAAGTTGCAATTAGTAAAAAAACATCGGGTCAGGCCTTTCTGCTTTGCAAGGTCATTGTGGTTCTTCACCCTGAAATCATATTTCTAGAATGAGTTTTTCTTTTGAACTTATGTTTACTTTCATATTTTAATCTGTTTCTTAAGGGTTACTGCTATTTAATTTTCAATCTCCTTCAACATTTCTCAAACTTTCCAAGCACTTTTGGTTTTGTTTCCTTTTTAAAGCATACTATCAAAATATTGTTCATGGGTTTGGGAATAAAGAAGAAATACTACTAATTTATAAATTTGGCAATATTCCATCTCTTATACTTATGTGCTGCTGGCCTAAATGACACATTCGTGTACATTAGAAAAAGCTCTTCTTTCCTTAAAACATTTTCTTATTTGTCAGAACATGGGTTCTCATAAGTAAAGGAATCTACAGTGACTATGAATGGTTCTCCCTGGAGGTGGTCAGTGCACAGTCTGTACCGCTGTATGCAGGAGACATGAAGAGTCTTTAACTTTACCTAAACATTGTTGCCCTAATCATTGCTGTATACTTTCACTGAGGGAATACCATCTTTATAGATAGACTCTGACTGCTGAAACTTGAAGCTGAACTGGAAGTTCAATGGAGATAGTGTTGCACCAATGATTAAAATGGCTGTTAGCTGTGGTAAGAAAAATGGCTCCTTCTCTTAGGATTGTAATGCAAAGCTCCTTTAGCCACAGAACAACACCAGAGGCATGAAACCAATCTTTTCTGAAGAGATTGCCTCCAGAAAAAACAAAACTCTGATGTTAAACAGAGAAGTCTGTAACATAAATCATGCGCTGTAGTGCATGATTATTGGGCACATTATAATCTGCGTATGTACGGTATTTTAAAATATATCTGATGATTAATAAATCATCTACGTGTAATGACATATGGATATCAGAAAAATGGTTCTCTGAGTGCTGTTAAAAACTGCAGAGTAGAATATTGGCGTGTTTCCAAGACTCGATTCACATGCTCTTTCCAAAATCTAAACAACAATGGATCAAATGTTTACCTGGATTAATGGTTTAAGGTAATTATTCTATTAATTCTCAGAAGACCATAATGCAAGTTAAAGATTATGATCTACATTTAATGCCATTTTAGCGATAGCCTATTAAATGTTCATCTTTTACTTTCTGAACAAAGTATACAAATGGAACCCCATTGCCTAGACTAGAGGGTAAAGTACAAACTCTTTTGCAAGGCATGCAACAGAAGTTCCCTGGCCAAGTTTACTGTCTAGGCTTTTGTTGGTGTACGTGGATGGGTGAGGGGCTTGGACTCTTTCCTGAGTAGGGGCCTTCAGCATCTGTCCCATGATCATGGGTAAAAGGACAAAAGGGAGTTAACATTTGTGTCTCAGATGAAGGTGTGCTCCGGGATAGATGCAGTGCTTCAGAACTGGATCTGAAGGGAAATGTCTGCCATGGAGATGAGGTTAAATGAAGAGTGTGGTGCTGGGGGCAGCACCTGAAGAAATTTCTGAAGAATGAAACAGTTTGTGGGTAGCGTGCATTTATGTTTTTGGACCCTTAGCTTTCTTCAGCTCTTTCTTCAATAATTTAAACATTCACTACATTCCAGTTGTAACAATGATTACTGTTCCCTCTACTTTGAAGGTTTTTCCCATACCTTCCACCTTTTGAATATGTTCTTTAAAAACCAACTCAAGCCTCTACTTCTTTTTCTTTCTCTGGACCTCATGCAAACTTTGATAGTAGCATGTATCCTAAGACATTGTGATTATTTATTTGAAGCCTATTTCTTCTTACAGACTATTAGCTCACTGAGGTCAGGGCAATATTTTCTTTAATTTTTCTCTCCATGGATGGAAACTAAGGTACTTTCAGTAGAGTTTGTGGAATAAAGAAAGAAAAATTATTACTGAGATTTATATCCTGCTCTTACACATACAAAATAGTCCCCTTCACATCATCAAGCCCCAGGTATTTATAAACACTTTTCAGGTGCCAACGACTCATATTGGTAGGTGTTCGGGGGGGGGGGGGGGGGTTGGGATTCAATGGCTTGTATATGAGACAAAGGCTTTATTATTGATGAATTTACAATGCAGTTTGAGAATCAAGATATATATATATACTTATGAAATCAGCAGGAAGAATACAAGGTAGAGTAAAACATATGCTGGCTTCTTTGTTACAGACCAAGCTCATCATGAGTAAATACCTCAAATGAGGAATATATGTATGGTTTGAAATAACTCCTTCTAGGAACTCCCTTACTATTAAAGCCTTTCTCGGGGAGTAGACAAAGAAATGAAAGATCCTCGTCATGAAAGAAGAACTTTGTCATGTTAACTCTGGAATGAGGGTTTGAGTACTTGACAAGATGGAAGTTGAAGTCACTTACAACCCTGAGGTTCCTCATCACTATGCAGCAATAACCCCATTGGGATGAATGGAGACATTGCTTCAGGAAAGGGAGAACACGATAACGTCTGTCTGAGAAAATGTTTCAGTCACCAGGATCTGGGGCTCCTGAAGAACAAGCTACTGGACAGTGGGACTGCCTTCTGATTTCCTCTCCTTTCATTTTGTTTGGGACAGCAGTGTTAGAAAACTTTCTAACTAAGATGAAGTTTTCCAAACATACTCTTTTCTTCTTAATGTTCATGATAGCCTCGGGGCTATTTTCATTCTTCCTCTTCTCAAATGGATTGTGTAAACAAACATTCCACTCGTTCTTACCAGGAAGGCTAAATTGCTAACCAGAAATCCCACAGCCTTCAGCGAGCCGTTGCTAAGCGGTGTTAGTAGGACAGAGAGCTTTAGTCATTATTTTGTAGCTAATGTAAACCCATATGAAAATCAATTTGTTTCTATAACCACCTAGAGATATGCTAACTTAGCCCAATAGTGGGTTTTTGTTTTGTTTTGCTCACGGATACCTTCTAAGAAGGTTAGCCTAAAAGGCTGGGAGTGGGGGTGGGAGAGCATTATGCAGTCATAGCATTGGGATACCTATCATTTTCTTTTGACTTCTATTTCACAGAAATAACGGCTGAGAAAGCCAGCACATGACGAAAGAGCACTTTCTAAGGCAAACATTTTAGTTCAGCATCATATGGCATCACTCAGATCCAATGCCATTTGCTGAAATGGTGTGTGTACTTACAGTTCTTCCTAAGTATGGTAATTAAAGAGGGAAGAGCCATTTACTTCTTTCCTTTGATTTTTAAAGTTGAATTTTTATTGTGTGAGTAGAAAAATGAGAAAATATGTGACCAAAAATTTTTTTTCCCCTTCTTTCCTTTTGTACTCTCTCCAGGATTTAGCCCAACCATTTACTTCATTTCCAGATTATCAGCACATATAAACCCATTAAGGAAATATGCCTGAAGCAAACACATACCATACAGACTTAAACAAAGATGCAAATGCAGTTTAGAGACTTGGTTAGCTAATAAATTACAACCTGTTTTGACAAAGAAATTTATGGTTTTGTTAAAATACCCTTATATATATCCTTATATACACTCTGACTCTTGTTGATGGATATTTCTCCAGAATGTCATTTTCTGTCAAAGCTCTCTTTAGCCAGTAATTATTGCTGACAACAATCTAGGCCCTGGCACTGTTTGCGGTCACCTCTGGCTGCTAAGAGGAGCAATCTAGACCCCAGCGCACTACAGTTAAATTAAATTATCATAGAGATGCAATATATGCTGCCACACTACCCTAGCCATGCACCCCGAATTGAAAAAAGATTGATAGACTACAGGAATGAATCAACAAATAACTACGTGGGTGGTACCCTAAGATATTTACTTCTGCAAACATTGATATAGATAAATGGAATGTCGCTTAAAGATCGTGTTCTCCTGAAAAAGAAAGGGTAGTTTGTTTGTTTTCCACTATAACTATCAGCTCTCAAGTGATAGTGACAATGTGTTCATGTTTCCCATATATGGGTCCATATATTTGGTGTAAGACTCCCCTCCATGTAACTAACATTAAGTCCTATGTAACGTTGTATGTCAACTATCCTTCAATAATAACTAAAAAATCATCATAGGATAAGGTCATAGGCTCTGTGTGTTTGAGACTGACTGTCTCACTTTGGGAAAATGCTGCAGAAATGACCTATTGGGAAGGTGACCAAATAATACAAGCCTTTGCTTTACCCTGGAATATGGATCTGCATCTATGCAAAAGAAAGGACACAGTTGTAAAATGCACTGGGATGTGTCTATAATTATAGCCACTATTTAATGTAATGAATTGTAAGAACTAATTCCATGATGGCACTGATACTTTAGTGTTGGGTAGATAAAACATAAAAATAACTTTAGTTTGGGAGACCAAAAACCAAATTAAAGAAGCTGCTTAGTTTTTTAACATTTAACTCTTCACAGGCATATATAGTTTTCATGCAAGACTCAAAAGCAAAGGGGTGTATAAGAAACAATCATTTCTTTTAAGAAGACCCAGAAGATGAGAGTGGCAAATGAAGCAATCAGAGAAAAATATAAAACAGGAAACTTTAGCCATATAAATCTCTGAAATATATGGACAACTATTTTGTGTTTATATTTGAGATTATTTCTAAGTCCTCAGATGATAAGGACATTTTAAGACACAGTAGAGTATGATATACATACTGTTTTCAAGAAATTCATCCAGATGGTAAAAGATGATAGGTAATGATAATCATAAAACTGGACAGCAAAAGTTCTTAAAAGCTTGGATAAATGAATTAAATCACACCATCCTGAAATAGGTGTGTATCTTGTAGAGGCAGTAAGAGAAGTATATATGTAAAGAGAATAAAGTGAGACATGAATAGATTTTCATTATGTGTTAGTCTTAACAGTGTGTTTCTCTATCTTTTCTGTTAAAATTTTTTTTTTAATGTTTATTTATTTTTGAGACAGAGAGAGACAGAGCATGAACGGGGGAGGGTCAGAGAGAGGGAGACACAGAATCTGAAACAGGCTCCAGGCTCTGAGCCGTCAGCCCAGAGCCCGACACGGGGCTCGAACTCACGGACCGCGAGATCATGACCTGAGCCAAAGTTGGCCGCTTAACCGACTGAGCCACCTAGGCGCCCCCTCTATCTTTTCTGTTAAAAAATATAAGATCTCAGGGGTGCCTGGGTGGCACAGTCGGTTAAGCGTCCGACTTCAGCCAGGTCACGATCTCGCGGTCTGTGAGTTCGAGCCCCGCGTCAGGCTCTGGGCTGATGGCTCGGAGCCTGGAGCCTGTTTCCGATTCTGTGTCTCCCTCTCTCTCTGCCCCTCCCCCGTTCATGCTCTGTCTCTCTCTGTCCCAAAAATAAATAAAAAACGTTGAAAAAAAATTAAAAAAAAAAAGATCTGATATGATGATAAATTATAAAATGCTACGTATCGCCTCATGTCTATTTACATCCCTATTAGCATATAAATTTTTTGCTGTGGACAAATAAATCAAACATTAACAGCAGATTTGTGTCAAAACAGCTTTATAAAAAGGGTGCTGGTACTTTTGGCTAATAAAAATAGCCACAGTTAACATAACCTCCAAAAGATATGACATCTTCATGCTCAACAATATCAGTTATTAATCACTTTTATCATTGGGAAAGAAAATCTTTTCAAGTGGAAAAATATATTGGAATAGAGTAGATTCGATATGAATGCCCTAAATTTCTGGTACCCAACTCGTATACTTAATACAATTGAACTAAAAAGGGCTTCACCATTATCCAATCTAATTCCTTCATCTTACAGTTAAGAAAAATGAAGCCCATTCATTCACTCAACAAATATTTATTGAGCGTCCACCAAGTGCTAGTCATGTTCTGGGTGTTGGGGGATGGAGCTACGAACAAGATGCACGAGGGCCTTTCTCCAAGGAGTATGCAGGGCTGATTGGAAAGTCTTCTTTGAGGATATAGTATTTAAGCTGATAGATGAATGATAAAAAGAAGCCAGTTGGCAAAGATGGAGAAGAGCATTCTAGGCAGAGGTACTAATTAATGAAAAGTTGTAGTGCATTAATAAGCCATGAAGGAATGACAAACAGGGGAGGGGAAAAAGCTCACTGTGGCTTGTGCATAATGAAAAGAGGACCATAAAAGAAGAGAGAGAGATAGGCAGGGACAGGCATCATGCGAGCTTTGCAAGCCAGTGTAGAAAATTTGGATTTTTTTTTCTGATGCTATCTATTGGAAGGTTTTTAAATGGGAGGGTGATGTGGTATGATTATACAGTGAAAGGATAGGATGATTGTGGTGTGGAGAATGTATGAAGGAAGAAAAGAACAGAAGAAAAGTGACCGGATAGAATGCCACGGCAAGGCAGGCATGGTGGTTTAGGCCATGCTGGTAATAGTGGAGAAAGAATTGTTTCCGTGTGAAATTTGTTTTGGAGCAGAGTCATCAAGGCTAGATGAAAAATTGGATGCTGAGGGTAAACAAAATGTAGAAATCAAGGATGACACCTAGAATTTTAGCCTGAGTTGCTGAGGAGATGGTGGTGTTACTTATTGAATTGGGAAAGACAGAGGGAAGAGAGTCTTGGACTTACTTTTGGTTCGGGGGTCATGGGTTTGATATGGCTAATAGACACCCATGTGGAAATGTCAGATAGGCAGTAAGATGTTAAAAGTCTAGCTTATGGATGCTGTTTAAATCCATGTGACTGAGTGAATTCAACAAGCAGAAAGCATGTGCATACACAGAAGAAGTGAGGGCCTAAGGTATGGTAGAGGATGAATACATAGATAGTAAAGCGGTCTGAAAAGGAGAATTAGTGTCCCACTGGGAAAAGTAGGAGATCATGATATTATGGAAGCCAGAAAAAAATGTTTCAAGAAGATGGATATTATTACTATGATAAATACTGCAGATAATCAGGTAACATATGACCAGAAAGGTAAGAATTGTCTTTGGCTACAAAGACAAATGTTGGTTTGTCCAAGACCACCCAGACAGAAAGTGCACAAAATTATTTGTGGTTTTCTGTTCCCCTCCACAAAAAGTAGAAGGCTGTGTCTTAACATTTGAGGACTTCTACATGTTAGCTGTATATTACAACTGCCCTCATATCATTGGGATATTGAATGAATAAGGTTTTATATTAGCTTACCTTTGATACTTTTATCAATTGAAGTTTTACATTGCACACTCTCACAATTCAATATATGTTTCCTTCAAAGTATGAAAAGAACCCAAATGCCCACATGCTTTAAAGATGGGAATAATTGAAGCAGAGTAACAGTGGTAAGAATCTTCCATTGGTAGTTGTTATATACTAAGTAACTAATGAGATCTCAAAATATAAATTATGATTCAGGGATTCTATTACCTCCTTTGGATTCAGGCAGAACAATTCTCTCAAAAAACACGTACTTATGGAGCTCTCAGAGATAAGTTGGGTATCTTTCGAAGGCAAAGAGGAGGCACACATGGGCTTGCTGTTTCCTGGAAGACTGCCAGAATCACTGAAGCCTAAAGAAGAGAGAATCTTACCTGAAATTTTCCTGTTCTATGCTAGTCAAAAATGATGAAAAACTGTCAGTGCTAAAAACATCAAAATGATTCAGAAAATCTCCATGTTAATTGTTATACTAAGGACAAGAGTAAAGTGAATATACTGTAGTTACTTTGTCAAAAATGCAGCTTCAGCCGGAGATCTGAAAACACATCTGATTCTGGTGACACCTAGGAGAACCATCGCATATGCTTTAGGCTCCAAAACCTTAATATCTGTAATCTGATTTATGATAAATTTAGTTTTCTTGCAAAGACTTTTAAATTACTTATTTATTTTTAAAATATTGTATTCACTCCAGGTGTACAACATTGTGATCCAACAGTCATCTGCATTAACAAGCACTCACCACGAGAAGTGTATTTAGTTTCAGATAGAACTAAGTAGCTCTCGGTCCCCATGGAAGTTTCTTCATTACTTTATCCTTAAAATGGTTTACGATCCTTCAAATGGATTTAGATGAGGTTACGTATGTAAAGGTCTTTCCCCAACATCTGGTATACAGTAAATGTGAAATAAGTGGTAACTATTATTTTTAAACTTTTTATATTCTTATGGGAAGGCAGTCTCACTCAAGGTAAATTTCACATCACTAGATAACAGACGTAAACACAGATGGTCATTACCTCTGATCTTGTAGAGAGGAATTCATGCACTGGGTGGATGGTTTCTAAATCCCCTCCATTCAAATGTACAGTGATGTTATGACTTTGTCTTCTACTCAGTATCATCACCACTGTCCTGTGAACTTGAGGAGAAGACAGAAAACTGAAGGCATCATGTGAAAACAATTCCTGAATCTCCCTTATTTAATAAAGTGTGGGTGTGAAAACAGGAACAAAGTAACAGGTCCCATGTGCAGTGTCATTATCTACATACTCCTAGAAGTCCCTCGCTAGTTATTTTCTTCTATGTGTTTTCAAACTTTTCTTCCTGGGCAACACTCTGTGATTATGATCCAGATACCAGATGTTTGAATCCGTGTTTCCTGTCTCCATTTTACATCTGGACAGACAGAGGGATGAGTCCATGGGCTGACACAGAGGGAGAAGGGCAGATGAGGGAAAAGGAGAGATGTAGTAAGTAAGAGCCGGAAGAGAAAAAATGGAAGTGAGGTCAAACTCGTGAAATAAGCTACTTCCAGAGTTAGAATTAGCATGCATGGGGCTCTAGTTCCATAGCTCCAGACTACCCTGGCTACTTTCTACATTTCAAAATACTAATTTACATTTCTCAAATTTAATTTACATTTGCATGACATTTAACGGGCGACTTGTACCAAATGACCATTTGACTGTGCAAGCACATAGGACTCATTCATACGTATACTGAGGCACAATTTCAAAGTTTTGAATAACACAAAGGATTTTCTGGAGGGTTGCCTACGGAGGTGAGAATAACAGACAGAGAACTAGCTTCGCCCTGGCAGGAAAGCAGCGATTCTAACCCCGTTGGTAAATGGCAAAATTGTAGCCTTCTGGGGGAGACCTGTTACAATATGCAGGTTCTCATCACCCTCATTTAGAAGCCTCTTGCTGCTGATGAATCAATAGGTACATGACAGAGAACGAGGCCCTGTGATGGGGAAAAAGGGTGATAATTTTTTCATATTTGTTTTGCAAGAGATAAAATGAAAGCCCGGAAAATGAGGGATTTGTGATCACTGAAGGCTAAAGTTGTTTGTTATCCTGAGATTAGACAGACATTTAAATATTAGCTTTCATACTCAGTATACCCAGATCCTTGAACTGGAAACCCTGGTTATATTTAGAGAGGAAGGGGTAATTTTCTCAGCATCTTTCACTGAATTGTTTGGAACAATAACAGAATGAGCCCCACTTTTGCCAGGTAGATGACTATTTATTTGGCTTTGTATGCTGGTAAAACAAACGTATGTGATTTAGAATACCAGCGGCCATCTGATCAGAACAATGTGGACCATGCACCAACCAGATTCTTTCCAGAAGGAATTTGGGGCAAATCTAATAAAATACCTATAATTCAGGGTCAACAGCCTTTTTTGGGTTCTTCCTCCTCCCTTTCATCTTTGAGAAAAGAATGATGTACAGGCTGTATGATAGGTACAAAGAGATACAAAGCGGGATGTTGTGATTGAAATGGTAAACTATATTATAATAACTTGCAATAATGCATTATGCAGATTTGAAAAACTATATGTAATTTAAACCAAACATGTATGGTCAGAAATTGTATTGCTTGATAAAAACAGACTTTTCCCTTAAGTAATGAGTCTAGAGGATGTATTTACAGGGCTATCAAAACAATCAGCAACATCATAAGGCATAACATTTGTTTGCCTTCTCAGGAAAGTAACTGTGCAGGCTTATGGATCATCTAAATTAGACTTTACTATTTTGATGTCCTTGCCATTTGTTCTTTTAAATTTCCAGCCTAAGGGGTATATTCTCCTATCAGTGTGCATGTGTAAGTCCCATTAAGGCTAATAGGAATTTGGTGCCTGAATCCAAAGAAAAATCTACCTCCAGGATGGCATTTTGCACATGTAACACACAAGAAAAATAACTTTAAAAAATCCATTTCTCTTTATCCAAAGTGCATAAAACAATTATATCAATTATAAGTACAACATAAAGTACTTGCTTGTGGAATTTTAGATCCATTTAATAAATTTGCAATTTTATGCAATTCTCTCACTCAAAATTGCTTTCCTCAGATATGCTTTACGTTGTCTCAGGCTTTGAAGAACCTCGTGACGGATAGAAACCAAGGGATATAGGAGAGGTGGGAGTACATTTCTCAACACGGTCTTCATTTATTTATATTCTGCGGCACACGCACTCATGATGTTTCAAACTTATTTCCACCAGATTCAAAATAAAACCTGGAACACAAAACAGCTTGCCCATATTTTCTTGTTTAAGGCTCTATCTCCTGAGCTTTCCTTTGTATCTCAGTTTCTAACCACGTAAGAAATTTTCAGGCAAGAGTAGGTATTCAAATGAGATGTTAATTTAAAAAATGGTTACCTCCTTCTGTTTATTTTGGTAGAAAGGAAATATTGGTTCTTGGAGTTGCATTAAAACCCAGATAAAAACCAGGTTTTATCTTTATACATCTTTCGGGAAAGAAAATTCTACCTCAAGAAATTTCTTTAACAAAGAGAACATTATTTCAGACTCTAACATTTCTGTCTGCCGATTATCATTAGTCATAAGCTAAGCCCTGCACTAAATGTCTAGTGAGCACAGATAATGTTCATTTTGTCTGGAAGACAGGTTGCCGCCTGTCAAGGAGCGATGGAATAAATGACAGGTTTTGACTCTGTGCCTTGCAGGCATATTAGGCTAAGAAATCGCCAACATGATGAAAAATTATTTTGTCAAAAATTTGTAGGTCACCCATCATTGTCTAATGTATTCTGTGATTAATTGCTAGCATAGATCAGCATTATGTCTTTCCAGTGAATCGCTTAATTGTTGCCTGCTTCATGCTCTTAATGTAATGATGAGGCATCTGCTCCTTTCGCATGTGCTTTTAAATGCCAGCTTTTGCATCCAGGTTACGGGGTTGGTAATACTCAACTTAAAGAACTAGTTCAAATTAAAACTTCGGGTCCGCCATCTCTTCTTGCTTTTTATGGGAGCGTGCGCGAAAGGCTGAGTGTTAGTGTTAATGTATGTAGATTTTATTTCTGATGAGTGATTATTTGACTGCTCATTTTACGAAGATTTATGGTGTGCTTTCTATCTCCTGACTGCAGTGCTACTCTTATCTTTAATAAAGGAGATGAGGACATTAATCAGCCATTGTCAGGGCTCCTGACTAAGACATTAAATGTACTGTATGGGATAGGTAAACACGCTCCAGATCCTTCTCTACTCCACTAGATCAGGCAAAAAAACACTCATTATATTTATCATAATTTCACATCTGCTGTTTTTGAAGCAATGTACCATGAGGCCATAAACTGTATTACAACTGTGCATAAATTCAACTGATTTGTGGCTGGAGTAACTAATTCCTAAAGTACATTTTAGAAAAACAAGCAGTGAGCCCTGAAATTGCAATTCCATAAAGGCACTAAATTACTGACTGCAGAATCAAAAATTTGCTTGATGTGATTCTGCAGTGACCATTTTATAAAAAGTGACAGTACGCCTGTGATTGAGTCAATAAAATAAGGACGAGTGAGCTGTACACTCACACAAGATTAAAGAGAAAGGGAATGACAGAGGACAGACTCGTGGTGTACAAATAGGGAAAGCAGAATGTCTCCCCCAAAATGGCTTGAGGATGCAACTATTAATAGCAGCAGTATTGATTTGTCAGTAATCTTTTCATTATTTTGGAAGCGAAAGAAAAAAATTTAACGTCTCTCTTTTATTCATTTCACAGCATAATTGGGAACATACACAATATTTAATGAAATGGATTTAGGAATAATTTTTAATTGTGGCATTAGTTATTGATTTAGGCACACCAAAATATTTTCCAAAATTACAATGGAAAATTATTTATGGGTTATTTGTCTTCTTGTTTTCTAGAGTGTGTATCCAAGCAATCTCTTTGTTAGGGCTTCCAGCCATGTTTGGATAGAAAATGTGTGTGTGTGTGTGTGTGTGTGTGTGCGCGCGTGTGTGTGTGTGTGTGTTTACAGAAGGAGGAATGGAGTGTATATTTCCATGTGTGTTTTTACCTTTATGGGTGTATTCAACTTCGTTTTTTTTTTACAAACTTCCTCTGTACCTGAACTTGCTATAATGTCTTCTCCAAAAGAGAAAGGAGAATAGGGACTGATCTTTCATACAGGACAAGTAAAACCAGAAACACCACTGTTTTGGAAGGCAGAATACACTTGACATTTGTTAACATGCAAACCAAAGGCAGGCCTGACACTTGGAATCCTGAATAGAGGTGTGAGCCCACACATGAAACTTGCTAAGGGCGGCAACCATGTATATTCTACCGAATGTAGGATGTGATTATGTGATTATTTATTGACTGGAAAAAGCAATTTAAGAGAAAAATAAATGGAACTGGGCTTTCAATGCTTGGGTGTCTCAAGATATCCATCGCCTTCCACCAATTATTTCATGCATTTCTTCTGCTGCTGAGGCTAGAAGTGCCACAGAGGTGCTTTCCTTTCATTTGACTACGATACATACACATTCTTTGTTTAATATGATGTGTCTGAAAGCTCTCTCTGGTCAATTGTGGGCAATTACTTGCTACCTAGGGCAAATTGTGGAGGGCATTTATACAGGACATATTTTAGGGTAATATAATCCCAATTGCTTTTATTTGCAGAAGAATATATATGCCATATTTTGTCCCTTTCCATGACCACTCTTTGGGTCAACTTTTATAACCACAAATCTGAAGCTGGCACATGGAATACTGCTCTATTCTTTACTCATAATATCAAGTCAAAAATGGTTGTGTTCGTAAGGCATTGCATAGTTTCTATCTAATGGTATCAATCTGTGCATCACAGAGCGTTTCTTTTCCTGACATTATTACTTTACTGAAATTAAGCTTGAAACAATCTGATGTCAGATACTGTATATCTACTTTTATTGCCAGCCTTTCTGAGCCCACCATATTGCCAGGACTGCATCTCATTTTAGATGGGTTTAACCAGATATATATTCTCAAGTTTATTGAGAGTTGGATAGATTACATTTCCCATTCTCAAAGAGCAGGCTGGTCCTTTCAGTGCATTTTATAGAACAAATGTAAATTCCCATGCTGCAGTTGACAAAAATTCATGGTTCTTTTCTTAGTGTCAAAAATAAATCCAGCATAGCATTGGAGATGAGTAAGTGTGGTAGAGTGGGGCAGGCTTCAGTTCACCCTTTCTGATTTAGCAGCAGTTCCGATGTACTTGAGAAATCTGTAAAAGTTCAATTATTATGGTCTAGGCAAAGAGATTTGCTCGCACAACAGAGCTACTGTACTTGAGAATGAATTGTAAGGACTCAATGAAATGAAAAGCACTTTCTGAGCACAGCAAACCCCTTCACTTCCCATCTCCTCTCCCTGCCTTCCTTTGCCCATCTACTTGCATCTTTTGCATGAAGCTTTTCTGAAGGCTTTCACTGTAATTAAAATAAAACACAAGCATAAAAGATTGCCGAATCGCTCCATTAAAATGCAATAAAAATTAGTCTTTTATTACTTTTGGGAATTTAGATATTTAGGAGGTTCGGGATAAGCAAAGAATAGCTATCAAATAAATTTATTAGCAGCTTGACTTGATCAGTTTGTCAAGATGGCTTACATATGTATGTCTTAGAAGGAAAGGCAGATTTGTATGAAAAGGTGTTTTATAGCTAAGGGTAAACCAAACATACTGAATCATGGAAAAAAATGCTCTCTCAAATTCCATGTACTTTATCAACACAACACACAGCTCAGATTGCAGACTGTCTGCTTAAATGCCAAGAGCATGTCCTTCTAAACAAACAGCATCTCTTTCTGTGTTTACATTCATTGATTTGATTCTTTTCTGGTCAAAGTGAGGAGTTGCCCCTAACTATCCATCAAAAATTGGTGTTGCTTTTAGGGGAAAAAAAATGAAGAGAATTCTGTGGAAAGAATGTAGCCTGACTACTATAAGAGTCAGTCCAGGTATGTCTGCTCTTAACATTCTTCTTTTGTCATGTCCTTTTGCTGTTCCAAGGCTTGAGCAATTAGGGGATTGGTGCAACTGGGAGGAGTTAAGACCTACATAATTCCCAGCAGGGGGTATGTGACCAGTCTTTCTTAAGGACGAAGGTCTGGTTCCTTATAGTCCCATTTACTCTCATGTTTTTCCTAATTAGCAGATCATAAATAAGGTGGTATCTTGTGGAACCACCAGGTGTCAGTGAGGTAAGGACAGCCTTTGGCTACCAGGGGAAGACACATCTGGATACACACACACACACACGCACGCACGCGCAAAACACATAAAACAATTATACAGATATGGTGTATTGTTATTACTTTATAATCATCCACCTATCATATTCACAGTGTGATTGTAAAATAAATTAAAAATATAAAAGGAAAAATTATCTCAAGTTCATAAATTTGAATGAGAGGTAACCTTCTCAGTAGTGCAAAATAAAATTACAGATCCTAGTCACAAGACATTGTTGTGTCTTGTGAAAATTAATCATCGGTGAACATATATTTGCCCTAATTGAGGACCGTATCTTACATTCTCAAGGAAATTCAGATGATAAATATTTTTGGAGTATTCACTGTATACCAGGAACAATCCAAAGCACCATGAACTTGTCAAATCCCACCCGTGATCACACTACCCAAGGTGAAAATAATTAAAATCCAGGGTGAAATTGTTCTCTTTTAAAGCTATATATAAAAGAAGCTGTTATGACAGCACAGTCAATGGAACTTTAAATTATACTAGTGTGGAAAGAAGCTATGAAATTAGTGGCAATACTTAAACATGCCATGGTTACATCCATTTGTTTATTCATTTACTCATTGAACAAATCTGTGTGAAACACTGATTAATTATGTCCATCACTGGATTAGGCTCTGAAGCAGCAACAGTGACCCAGACTAAACCCATGCCCCTCCATTGCTCACAGGGAGGCTGGAATAAATATGCGCCCAACCGATCATTTATGAGGGCAACTAAGCTGGGCCTGATTAGTCAGAGAAGGCTTCCTAGAGGAAATGACTCACGTCACGAACAAAGAGCAGTTGGCCAAGTGAAGAATGGGGCCCAGAGACAGAGAGAGAGGTCCCTGAAAGAGGGTTTCCAGTTGAGGTAACAGGGTGTATGAAATCCAGGATGTGAGGGAGAGCATGGTCTACCGTAGGAAGTAGGAGTTCAGTCTCCCAGAAATGCAGGTTGAAGTTGGGAGGAGAGAGCAAACAGGTCATTCAGGGTCTCAAGAGCCAAGAATCTGGATATATTCCATAGGGCAATCAGAAACTATCAAAGGACTTTATTTTATTTTTTATTTTTTTATTAATGTTTATTTATTTTTGAGACAGAGACAGAGTGTGAGCAGGGGAGGGGAAGAGAGAGAGAGGGAGACACAGAATCTGAAACAGGCTCCACGCTCTGAGCTGTCGGCACAGAGCCCGGTACAGGGCTTGAACCCATGAACTGTGAGATCATGACCTGAGCTGAAGTCGGACGCTCAACTGACCGGGCCACCCAGGCGTCCCTCAAAGGACTTTAAATAAGCAAGGAGATATAGTAAGATATTTATTTTAGAAAAACTACTTTATGGGATGTCTGGGTGGCTTGGTCAGTTAAGCATTTGACTTCTGCTCAGGTCATGATCTCACGGTTGGTGAGTTAGAACCCCGCGTAGGGCTCTGCGCTGACAGCTCAGAGCCTGGAGCCTGCTTCAGATTCTGTGTCTCCCTCTCTCTCTGCCCCTCCCCTGCTCACACTCTGTCTCTCTCTTTCTCAACAATAAATACACATTTTAAAAAATGGAATAAAAAGAAAAATTATTTTGGTTGTAGTTGAGAGGAGGAGTCCCCAAATTCTTTTATCCTACACCCCATCAGTAAAGCTTTTTGGAGAACTTATTTCTAACATATGATACGAATATTTATTTCTTTATTTATAAATAATATACAGTTCCCACTGTGCTATTACATTTATTTTTAAAACATGCAAAATGAAAGATTTAATGGAATGAACTAATTTTGAAGTGCATTTTTAAAAGTTTTAAAACAATATTTCCTTTTTGAATCTCACCAGTGCCTCTGCTTTATTTTTTTTAAATTTTTTTAATGTTTATTTATTTTTGACAGAGAGAGAGACAGAGCATGAGTAGATGAGGGGCAGAGAGAGAGAGGGAGACACAGAATCCAAAGCAGGCTCCAGGCTCTGAGCTGTCAGCACAGACCCCAATGCAGGGCTCGAACTCACAGACTGAGAGATCATGACCTGAGCCGAAGTAGGACGCTCAATTGACTGAGCCACCCAGGCGCCCCAACCAGTGCCTCTGCTTTAAAACCGTAGACGTTTGTTTTCATGCAGTGGGTTAGTTTTGATATGTCACTGGTCACCACTGTAAGATTTTTATCATATATCATTATTGCAGTAAGACCCCTGATAATCTTATTTAAAATTATAAACCCTTCCTTGGCATTCCCCGTCTCCTTTCCCTGCTTCTTTTGTCTCACGTTACCTTTGAATACTCTACATAATTTGTTTCTTTAGGTTATTATACACCTTCCCTTCTTCCCATGAGTGCAAGAATTTGTCTTTTTGTTCACCGCCATCTCCTGGACCTAGAATAGTGCTCGACCCACTGGAGGTGCTCAGGAAATATTTGTCACGTGAACAGGGTGAAGGTCATTATTAGTAATTGTGAATGTATATCTAAATCTCAAATAGTCTTCCTGATAATTTAAAAACTTTTTTACCTGAATTTTTGTTAGACCAATTTAGGCCGTCATTATTTTTGTAGCATGAACAGTGAAGCACTCAATCAGGATTAAGTGAAGGAGTTGCATGAGCTTGCACGACCAGCTCTTCTGCAGGAATCTTTCCAAATCATGCGGCCATCCTTTGAGGATCCGTTTAGTGAAAATGAGACAACATGATCTGGAAGCCCATCTAACTGGGGAGATACAAAGGATATGTACTGGGATAGGCTGGACCAGGCGAATGCACGAGGGATTGTGCATTGTTACCTCGCTCAGTCTATTCTTGTGCTGCAACTCATGTCTGAATGAGGTTGTCAGGGTCAAATTCTATATTGTTTCAATGATGATGACTTTTCTCATTTTTAGACAAAAATAAATATAAGTAGACTTTCTCATGTGTTCTCTCAGCTCAGTGCCTCACTCTAAACACTTTGAAGACATCTAGGAGAGGGAATGAATTCCGGAGGGCCTGGCTGAGTGTAGCAGAGTGGTTAGGAAGTGATCCTGGCTTCCTTCCAGACATCCAGCTTCACCTGAGGAAGTCCATGTGGACAGGCTCTGAGGTTTTCAGCATGGAAAGATTCAACTGTTTTTGGGAAATATATTTTCTGCTATGCCTATTTTTTTTTTTTGAATGTCAATTTATTTTTGAGAGAAAGAGAGACACAGCATGATCAGGGGAGGGGCAAAGAGAGAAGAAGACACAGAATCTGAAGCAGGCTCCAGGCTCTGAGGTGTCGGCACAGAGCCCGACACGGGGCTCAAACTCAGGAACTGCAAGATCATGACCTAAGCTGAAGTCCAACACTTAACTGACTGAGTCACCCAGGTGCCTCTGCTATGCCTATTTTTCAAAAAAATTGAACAAACTGAGGCCAACTCCTCCCCTCCCATATTATACCATATTGTCAATGGGTGAAACACCAAGATATGAAATGATAGTAATATGATATGATAGATATGATAGCAATCATTTTTCGGATTGCCTGTTGTTAACTGTCTCTGCTTAACTGAAAAGAGAGCCCAAATAAGTAGACTGAAGCTATAGTTAGGGCCCAGTTATGTGTATGCGGATTTACTGATAGTGACTATTTTAAAGTTAGAATGTGGGTGTTGTTTTAAGTTTATTTATTTTGAGAGAGAGAGAGATGAGGAGCAGCGAGAGAGGGAGAGAAAGAACCCCAAGCAGGCTCCACCCTGTCAGTGCAGAGCCGGATGCAGGACTCAAACTCACGAACCATGAGATCACGACCTGAGCCGAAATCAAGAGCCAGATGCTTAACCAACTGAGCCACCCAAGTGCCCCTAGAATGTGTTTTTAATAATTCCCATGCCCATATTTGTGATCTGTGAAGAATGATACCTGGTGTCCTGCTTAGCACAGCATTTCGTCGGGTCCTTTCAGGAATTTGAGTCAAGGAGAAACTGATTTTGTCGTATTAAAAGTTGTACCGAGCCTGGTGTCTTAATTCACTTCAACTGCTTAAAGTACAATTGATAGTCTAAAGTGGTTGATACTACTTTTTTAAATTGCTTGTACTACCTATTTTTTTTAAACCACAATTTATTGCTGCTATTGGGACTGATGCTATAGCATTCATTCCAAGTAAACAGTAAACAGCCTAATTTCAGCTGATGTGGACCATACTCAACAGAAAAAAACAGTGCTGGGAAGGAATATTTCTAAAATTGTGACTTAATATTAAATTTTTTAATATTTTAATAATTCAGCAGGAATTGACCAATTTGTAGCTTACCTCTTATAGGGGTTGTATATGAAAGCCAGAGTTAGC
The DNA here is from genome assembly GCF_028018385.1 of Neofelis nebulosa. Lineage (NCBI taxonomy): Eukaryota > Metazoa > Chordata > Mammalia > Carnivora > Felidae > Neofelis > Neofelis nebulosa. The sequence continues at coordinate 66,280,331 of NC_080788.1, read as the reverse complement.
CACCCTGTATTTCTTGAAATAATGTTCTTGTGTCCTTAGAGACTGATGCCAGGTCCCTGAACAGACTTGCTGTTGGTTCCGTAATCCAACTCCACACAGAAGGATAGTTTTAATGGCTTGTTAAAGTCCCTTGTCGCCTTGAGACTCAATTACTCAACTTTAGGGACTATAATCTAATTAAATCATTTCAATAAGAAATCATGATTTTCATCTAAATTTTAATTTAATCTACTCTAATGAATTATACTGAGGTTATTATAGTATCCTTTCAACTTCACCAGTAAAGGCATCTCTGCGTTCACAAAGCAGGGCAAGATCCTTATATGCGGCTTGGTTCTTTCAAAGTTGAAGGCACTCTCTTGCCTAGTCTTCTCTCTCCAAGTGCCTTTCCATGCTATGTTTGTCCATTTTGTAAGTTAATGGTGCCCATATATGCATAAAATGGGACTAGTACACTGAACTTTGTACAAAGTGAATATGAGATGGTATCTCAAGTATGTGCCAAGGGATCTGGACAGCACAGAGCCAAAGCACCCATTTTGGCCATTTTGGCTATCAATACTGACCACCCCAGCTTCAGACGTCTGGAGTCTGAAGAAAAAAATGCCTCAGGATTCCATTTATATCATTCAGATAGGTACGATCTTGGGCAACATTTAACGTGAATTTTGTTCTAAAAACTTCCGATATAGTGTTATAAATCACAAATCCAAAAGGCAAAGGAGACAGAAACAAAGAAGCAAAAACCTGAAGCTCCTAATTTCCCAAACAAGGTATACTCCTGTAAGGTTTTGTGATTTCTAACATCTTCCTCTTGTGAGAAGAGCTACTTTTAGAACTTGCACCTAAATTTCAGAAAGAAAAAAAAATCCATTAATCAAATGCTAATTAGCATGTATCATTAGATGTTACAGAGTGAGACAGGAAGCCCACCTCCTTATAAATGGCTCATTCCGTTTTTCCTAAACTGTCAGGTAGTTGGCCATTTCTCTCTCTCTCTCTGATTCAGTTCTTTGCTGTGCAGACTGCAAAATATAATAACTTCTAAGCAGTGTGTAAAACAAAGTGCTCAATTCACTTTATTAAAATATCCAATAATAATTGATTTAAAGGCAATAAAATGTGTTCATTAGAGGGTTTATATTCAAGAAATATTGAAAGTATACCTAAAACTGTCACTTTTATTGTGAATGAACAGGATAATATAATTTGAAAAGAGTGTGATCATACTAAAGATTTGTCCTGCAGCATTATCTGATAGCTCGTAAAGTGCTGAAATTTAATATGATGCTTTCAGTCAGTTTAATTGAAATTTAATTGCCACTTTGGGCAGAAGGTTTAGATCTGATCAATAAAATATTAAAGATTTTGTGCTTTCGCTTGGAACAGCTCCTTTAGCGATGCATCAAGAGGACCCTATATTTTCGGAAATATTTGTTTGTTATAGTTCACACAGCACTCAATATCACTTTCTAATCTGAAAGTTTTAATGTGCTGTGCAGACAAATAGTGGAAATAATAAAGCAATAGTTGATCCATTTAATTACAACACGATGAAAGAAATAACGGTCACCTTCAGATTCATGAGAAAGGCATTAATGTAAAAGAGCAATAAATATTTTGAAATGTCAAACCTCAGAAAGACAGAGTCCAACTTGAGCTGGGTTGTAAATCAGACTGAGGGAAGGACCTTGAAAAAAAGATGGTTCTTTGGTATTTTAGAAATAATTACTAATACAAAAAGGGTAATGATGAAACTATAAATTACATTAAAAAGGGCCATTAGAGGAGGATTAGTTTATAAAGCTGAGAGATGGTTCTTAAAATTGTCCTGCTGGTTATTTCTACTTTTCATTTTATTCAGGAATCCCCTGCTCAATTATCTGATTATTAATAAACTAATTGATCACTACTTTGCAGTTCAAATACTAAAGTTAAGTTACCTTTCTCCTTTTGGGGACTCCCATGGGACTTTCACGTTATATTTTAGGTAGGGGGAAAGTTGGAGATATTGTAAGATATACGAACAGTGAACTGGAGACTGACTTTAAGCTAAGCAACATTTCTATTAATGTGTCTTAAAATTAAAAGTTCTTTCAGATCATTATATTCCGAAGATGACCCTGATATTTGTGTCACTATATTCTTTTCTTAATGTCCTCTTTTTACCTACAGAACACTTCAAAAGCTCCATGTTCAAGCACCTATATTTCTTTCTTTCTTTCTTTCTTTCTTTCTTTCTTTCTTTCTTTCTTTCTTTCTTTCTTTCTTTCTTCCTTTCTTTTTTTATTCTCAAGTTAGCTAACACACTGTAGTCTTGGCTTCAGGAGTAGATAACAATGATTCATCACTTACATATTACACCCAGTGCTCATCCCAACAAGAGGCACATACATTTCTTTACTCACCAGTCTTCTATGAGAGTCAAAGTTTAATATCACAGCACATTGTTTTATTAGGTTCAGTACATCTCTAAAGAAATAAGTATATTTTCTGTTTACAATAATATTGAAACAAGACTAATTATCTCCAACAACCATAAACACTCTTCTTTTTCTTCTCCAGCCATCTCTGTCCCAGATTTCCCTTGGTTAACTGCATGCTATGTCCATAGTCTTTAGTCTTACAATCTTATTTAAATAGACAACTTATTTTCTTCTGAAGAGGACATATTTTTTTTCCCCGTGACCAGTCAAAAATTGTTATTTTGTGACATCTAGATACTGGACATATTCTAGGGCCTGCGAACACAGAAATGCCTATAAAAAACATTCCTAGCTTCAAGAAACTTATGTTCTACTGGGGGGAAAAGACAATAAACACACACAAAAAATAAAATAATTTCAAATCCTGGCAAATACTATGAGGAAGATAATATAGGTTAACATGAGAGAGGTAAGTAGTGTGTGTGTGTGTGTGTGTGTGTGTGTGTGTGTGTGTGTGTACATGAGCAGCTTTAGCTCCTTCTCTGAGGAGGTGACATCTAGGTTAACGGTGAATGATGATAAGGACTCAGCCTTTTAAATATTTAATGGAACACTTTCCAGTCAAAGGAAAGATAGGCATGAGGCTGATTTCAGGGTATATAAAGAATACCAGTGTGGCACCCCTGCAGTAACCAAGGGAGAGATTAAAAGAAAATCAGAGAGGCAGTCAGGGACCTGGTCATACGGGTCATGTAGAGTCTTGCAGGCCATAGTGATAAGTTTTTATTTTTACTTAAATATAATGGAAAGGCATGGGAAGGATTTAAGACAAGGCAAGCAGGTAGTGATGGAGTATGTATATGTGTGTGTAGGGGCTGGAGTTGAGTGACATAAAATGAATTATGCTTTGAATAGCTCACTCACGGCTTTGTGGAGGCTGGATCATAGAGTTAACGGTGGTGGAGGCATAAAATCACAGGCTATCACAGCATCCAGGCAAGGTAGCTTGGACCAGTTGTAATGATGGACGTGTTGAGAGGTGGTCAAGTTTTAAGTGAATTTTAGAAGGTAGAACAAAGGACTTACCGATACTTTGAACATAAGTGTGCTGAGGGTAAAAAAGAATTCAAGATTGATGTCCAGGTATCAAGCCTGAGCAATTGTGCAAATGGCTGAGTACTGAAATAGAAAAGACCCAGGAGAGGTTTTTTTTTTTTTGTTTTGTTTTTTTGGAAAACCCAATAGTTTTGTGTGGCCTTTGTTAAGTTTGAGATGTCTATTGGAGAGCCAAGTGAGATGTCAAATAGGCAGTTGGATCAGAGTTCAAGGAGAAGTATTGACATGGGACCTAAACTAAGTTTTATTAACACATAGATGGTATTTGAACTGAATGAATCATCTGAGAGATTGTAGTTAGAGAAGAGAGAGCCAAAGATAGAACTTTGATACTCTATCATGACAGATATGGCAGAACAAGGGAAGCTGGCAAAGCAGATTGGGAAGGAGTGATCAGTGAAGGTGGAGGAAAATTAGTCATGTGTGGAATCACTAAATTCTAGATAAGGCAACATTTAACATAATTTACTCCTGATCACTGAAGACAAGATTCCTTCAATGGAGCAACAGGAAAGATTTAGTATCTTCAAGAGATATTGGGAGGTTAAAAATTGGACTTGGGGAATATAGACAGTTAAAAAATATAAATTTATTGCAATAAGGAGCAGAGAAATGGAGCAAAGTCTGGAGAAATAAACAGGCTCAAGAAAGATCTTTATTTTTTGTAAAAAGAAAGTTAATATTAAGAAGTATTTTTATGTCTGTGGTAGTGATCAGTTAGAAAAGGAAACTGAATGATGCGGTAGAGAAGAGTAACAGATATGAAGTGAAAGGAAAGGAGCTTGGCTGCATAGCACAGGTAGAACAGTTGGTCTCAGAGAAGAGTGGAGACATTGCTTACATTTGTGCAGAAGGGAAGACAGACTATGTGATTACCGATGCAGGTAGGTTATTGGAATTAGTAGTGGAAATATGCAGTGATTCTGATCACATCTATTTTGTCCATAAAACATGGAGCAAAAGCATCATCTAAGAGTGAAGGAATAGAGGAACATTAGTGGAGGATTTGAGGAGAGTGAAAGGATGAAATAGATATTTTGAAGAGGAAAAAATTGAATTTAATAGGCAAACAACTAGCATCTTGTATTTCTGAGCGCCAAGTTGAGATTTGTAGCCAATAATTTGAAAGGAATCCAGCAAAAATGCACACATGATTTTCTGTAGTAATGTTTACCTGTTTGTTTGCTAGGTTACTTATCCCCCTTTCTTACCTACTTCTTAAGTCAAGTCACCCAGGAAAAACATATGACAAAGCACAAATCAATTCAGGTTTAGCAATGGATGGCCATCTGATTCATAACTTCATGGTAGCCATTAAGACACATACCAACAAGGGGCGCCTAGATGGCTCAATCGGTTGCGTGTCTGACTTTGGCTCGGGTCATGATCTCACAGTTTGTGAGTTTGAGCCCCGTGTCGGGCTCTGTGCTGACAGCTCAGAGCCTGAAGCCTGATTCAGATTCTGTGTCTCCCTCTCTCTGCCCCTTCCCTGTTCATGCTCTGTCTCTCTCTGTCTCTCAAAAATGAATAAATGTTAAAAAAAGAATTTTTTAAAAAAAAAAGACACACACCAATAAAAGTGAGGAAGAGACATTATCCCAACTGTAAGAAGTTAATACTCTTAAGTGGTGGAAGCCACAGTCTTTCTGCTCACTTTCCAGGAGGCATGCTGGACTTCTACAATTTAAATTTGAAGCTCTTCATAAGTTTTGCCTCCAAAATTTGTAATTTTCTTGAGAGTGTAATTTGGGGCCCTCCCATATTATAGTTCTTAATTATTGATCTGTTGTTTTTTCAAGAATTACAAAAATTCAAAAGATATACTATTGTTAACCAAATATTGGAAAATATAGAAAACCAGAAATATGAAGAAACTTTTTCTGACTATACCACAGAAAAACAGTCACCACTAAAATTTGATGCCTTTACCATTTCATTGTTTTGGGTTGGGTGTGTGTGTGTATGTGTGTGTTTGTTCATGGATGTTTTGGTAATCATTTTCCTTTGTTTAAATTGTACTCTGAGTACCTTATTCATTGCTGTGTTATTGTAAATCTGTTCATCACGTGGAGAAAAGGCGCAACGGCTAAGAAGTCTCACTATGGAGTGAGACTGTCCTTTTCAATCCTGGCTTCTCAACTTGCTTAGTGTGTTTGATCTTGCACAAGTTATTCAGCCATTCGGTGGCTCAGTTTTCTCATTTGTAAAATGGGGATAATACTTTCCACCTCACTGAGTGATTAGAAAGATTAAGTAAGTTATTGCATATAAAATACGTAGACCATGCCTGTCACATGGAAAATGCACAATTGAGTTTTAACCATTATTAATTAGAAGTGTTAATGTATATTCGAAAGGATATTTTCCTGGAAGTTTATATATCTAAATTTTTATTGCAGAAGTCACATAGGTTTTTGTTAAAATATAGAAATAAAGAGGACAAATACAATTCAGAAATGAAGGAAACCAGTAATTGTGACTGGCAGTGAAAACACCCCAGGATAACTACTATTAATGGTTTCATGTATATCCCTCTGAAAGTATACCTTATACATGTACCAGGATAGTTCATGGAACCCTGGGCATGGCCCAGCTAATAGATATAATTATCCTGGGTCTACAATTAATATGCTTCATTCTGCTGGTGATGGGAAGTGAATCAGGTTACAAGTCACCGAGACAGGCTTGATTCTAGTTAGGAATTTTAACATGTTAGTGACAATTTTAGGGTCAAGTTAAATACCAGCAGCCAAGTTATTTACAGAGCCTAATTGTAGATGGTAAACATCTTCATAATGCTTTTTGTGTATTTTCTTTAAAATATTAGATACTCAACATGGTATTCGTTGCGTATAGATTGTGTGCTAGGAATCCTGGGGCTGGGGACGTAGTTCTCTGATCTTATAGCGGTAAAATAATAATGTATTTTATAATTTTGGCATTCAGCGAACATCCCTTTTGTGGCATTATGTTGTGGCCTAAGTCACATTTTGGAAATACATTAATAAATACAAACATTTGGTTAGTTTTGGAAGATTCTGGCCTGTATCTGGGCAACAACAGCCCATCGAATTGCAACAATAAACTTTCTTACTTTTTGTGAAGAGTATGGCAAATGGAATTTACATACTGGGACGTTACCTCAACTTTTCACCAGAAGAGTCTACATGGTGTAGAAAAACAAAGAGGCACCATATCATAGAAAATGATGTCATTTGGATTTTATAGATGTGGGTATAAAACCAAACTCCGCCATTTACGGTGTGGACTGGGGCACATTATTTAGTTCTTTGTGCCTTAGGTTTTTTCATGTATATGATAATGATGATAATACCTACCTTGTGAGGTTTTCCATGCTAATTAAATGAGACATTGTATGTTATGAAGCATGCACTTACATTGTGGTCCTTGCTGCTCGTTTTCAGGAAGCAGGGGATCTCTGTGAGCCCTTGACAGGATGATAAAGCAGGCCAGGAGCTTTGTTACCACCATGGCTCTGAGGACACTACCAGCTTCTTCAGTTTGCAGTGAGGGGCCTGCTGGCTTGAGGCCACCTGGCCGCAGGCTGCAGAGGGGTGGGAGAGAGGCGAGGTAGGAAATACTCTCTTCTAATGTGAACAATGGGAGGCATGGATAAGTTTTAAATGATTGCTTTTAGCATCAGCATGATTTCAGCCTGAATTTTCCTTTTGATAACTGCTGGCAAAGAATGAAAAGCTTCAAATATTTTCAACTCCTCCTTTCCATCACCAGACAATAATGTACTCTTTCTTGTCTATCACTTTATTCACTAAATTAGTCCATGTTCTCATCCATCTCTACCAGTAGAAGCTACAGACTGATATTATCACTGAAGCCCAAATGCAGCTCCTCTTTGATATAGATTTGGTCAAAGAGAAAGCTCGAGCCTTTTCTTGGGGCCTGAAAAACTTAAATCACTCAATCCTAAATTTATGAAGGGATAATGGGGACTAGCGAATTAGGGTAAGCAGGGGAAAATCCTTCTCCCCCCACTTCTGCTGATTTGATTGAGGACTAAACCTTAGTTTCCCCATCTGTAAGACAAAGATGCTTTTCCACCTTGTCATCCCTGAGGAATGTGAAGAATCTGAATGGTGAATGGTTTGATCTTAGTAGCGAGAAAAGAATAAATTGCTCACTTAATAAATTGTCAGGCCACTTGGGTACTATTTAGTAGATTACCTTTTCCAGAGCGCTAAATGATAGTAAATGGCAAATGGCAGTAACTGGAAGAGTTAATGCAGCTTTGATCTCTTGAACTAAAAGACTCTATAGTTTCCCTAGAATGAGGTGGAATTACTTCTTCCCTTTTATCTGCAGCCCAGTAAACCTTCGAAAAAGGAAGACATTATTACTTTTTCCCATCTTGCATGACCGTTAAATAAAAGGGACATCATAGCTCTACACGCAGATACGCACACACCAAAAGTGGCTATTACGATCTCAAAAAGAATTGCTTAGAAGTATCATTTATCATTCAATTAATCAAAAATACTTACCGAGTACTCACTGTGTGCAAGCGTTTGTGCGAGGAGGAGCACATGTGAAGGAGGGAGCCTCTTCCTTTTAGATGCCCAACACGAGGAGAAAATATTTTCTCCAGGTTCTTAATCTCACATTCCTTTCAAAGAGCTGGCACTTCATATACCACTTTGCATTCTAATACCCACTGCTGGTTACATAGATGGTGGCACATAAGAACCACAGGAGAAGGCCAGGACCTAGGGAAAATATATGTTAAATTATATTTTAAATACTTCTCCAATTTCTCCAGTCAGGGACCGATTATGACCAGAAACAACACAAAAGGTATCTGTCTTACTTGGTGGAACCTTCCAGAACTGTTCCTGGGAGCAAGTACAAGGCACAGGGCAAACTGTCCTCTGTGTATTACTGCAAGGTGTAGTCACCGTAGCTGACAGTTACACTGTTAGTGCTATGCTGGATGACCTTGCCATAGCCAAGGGGCAGATTTAGTCTGGAAGGAAAGGGTGCACTTTCTGGGACGAGACTATGGTTCTATTTCCTAAAAAGACTATTTCTGCAGATTTTGTGAGATATTCTCAAGTCATGGTTGTTAAAGAGAACCAAATTTCAGGAACTGGCAATGCAGATGGGCTAACACAAGAGGGAATGCCCTGATTTCAACTTAATTCTGGTAGATGTCTTATTGATTCTGAGCTGCTTCTACACAGTATGGGTAGTCTGAGTGGCAAACGCTGTCTTCTTAATTTGAAAAGTAGTATATGCACATGGTAGAACAAATAGAAACCCCAAAATATACCCACCAATATACAGAGTTAAAAAAATCTAAAACTCGGTTCTACTACCCAGAGATAACTGCTCTTAACATTTGGTATATTTTTCCTTTGTATTTTCTAAATTGGAATCATATTGTATATTCAGTTTTGCAGCCTGCTTTTATTCATTTAGGAACATATTGAACACATTTTCCCATGTAATTAAATATTCTCTGAAAACATTATTTTAAATTACTGCCCGGTTCCCCTCTTATTGGGCATTAAGATTGTTTCCTAGTTTCCCCTCTACAGAAGTAAGACTTCATTGAATATTCTTATTCGTAATATCCGTTGCCTATTACTTCTTTAGATTCTTAGAAGTGACATTACTGGCTCAAAGGGTATAATTTTTCAAGGCTTTTGATATATTTTGTCAGATTGTTTTCTGGAAAGATTGTACTATTTTATACTCCCATCTATCTGCAGGCCTTTTAGGGTACTGTTTGATGACTAATGCTGGGTTCAAGAGCTCTGAGCCCAGACAAAAAAATCACACGATTCACTAAAACTTGGGTTGTTCTGGTTTTTAGTATAGACAGAGCTCTTTCCTTTTTCAGAATGAATTGGACTTTACAATGTTGTGTAGAAGAGAGTTTTGACTCTCATGGTCCAAATTGTATGGATAATTGTACATTTTGTATTTCTACTACCAGTTAGAAGTGATAAACATGTCAAATTTTAAACACACACACACACACACACACACACACACACATGCATATTTTAAGCAGAGAAGTTTTACATCTAAAGATATATTCTTTGTATGTTTTTCTTAGTCTCAGTAGGATAAAAATACCTTCTATACATCCACATTCACTACTTCTGTATGTATTTGTTGATATATATTAAAACTTGGCATAAAGCTCATCTGTATATTATGGATGAGCCACCATACTAATATTTTGTACCTGGTTTCAACTCAACATATTAAGAATGTTCTTCCAATTTTGACAAGTTCTTTTTTAACTAATTTTTCAACGTTTTTTTTTTTTTTTTTTTTTTTTTTTTTTTTATTTATTTTTGGGACAGAGAGAGACAGAGCATGAACGGGGGAGGGGCAGAGAGAGAGGGAGACACAGAATCGGAAACAGGCTCCAGGCTCCGAGCCATCAGCCCAGAGCCGGACGCGGGGCTCGAACTCACGGACCGCGAGATCGTGACCTGGCTGAAGTCGGACGCTTAACCGACTGCGCCACCCAGGCGCCCCTTAACTAATTTTTAATGACTGCATAGTATGTTGCTTGAGATTATGCCAAAATCTATTCAAATAACCACCAATGTGGTTTGAGAGTCTATTCTCAATTGTAGGCCATTATTGAAGATTTCATCTATTCTCAATTTTAGGATATTATAAACACACTTGTAAATAATCATTCCATACACCTTTAGTTATTTTATTAAATTCCCAGAAGCACAATTTCTAGGTCAAAGATCATTTATAGTTTAAAGTTTTTGAGAACTATTAAAAGACAACCAGAAACAAATAGAAAGTTTATACCAAACTATCTTTCTGTGGGCAATGATAAGAGTACATAAAAAATTTGTAATATAGAATTTTAAAATTTATTTCTTGTTTTATCTTTTTGTAGCTTGTCTCTATTAGTTTTCTATTGCTACTCTAACAAATTATTATAAATATAAGGGCTTTAGACAATACATATTTATTATCTTAAGTCAGAAGTCTCATGTGGGTCTTACTGGGCTAAAACCGAGGTGTCTGCAGGCTATATTCTTTTCTGTAGGCTCTCCATTTCCTTGCCCTTTTCACCTTCTGGAGGTCACCTGCATTCCTTGGCTGGTGGCCCCTTTCCTCTATCCTTAAAGTTTGCAAAGGCAAGTCAAGTCCTTCCATTGCATCACTCTGATCTTTTCTGTCTCCCTTTTTACTTTAAGGACGCTTGTGATTACTTTGGACCCACTTGAGTAATCCAACATACTCTCCCCAGTTCAACATGTGGAACTTAATCGCATCTCTGAAGTCCTTTTTGCCATGTAAGGTAACAAATTCCCAGTTAGGGGGATGAGGGTGTGGACGTTTTGGGGAACCATTATTTTGTTAACCATGTTGTCCTTGTTCCTTTTATTACTCATATTCCTGATGGAACTTCAATTTATTTTTCCTTGTAGATTCTAATGTGGATCCAAATATAGACATCTTGCTTCAGATACTAGTATTTATTAATTTAGGTATCAACCCTTAATGTGGTTCTCCCTTGATCATTTGCTAAGCAGCATGGTATTTTAAGATGGACAAAGACCATTATTTTATTTGTTCCTTAACTTTCAAGCTTCTTCCCTCCAAGGGTACATTTTTCATTCCAAAGCCACAGGAACTGGTGTCACTTTTTCTCTGTACTGATAACACAGGATTAAAATTGTTGCCCCAAATAGTCTTTTATTTTTCCCTCTCCTTCTAATTTATCACAAGCAGATATTCTACCAGAAGTTGGGAAAAAAGATTTCCAGCTGATGGGCAGCACCTCTACCTTGTGGAAGATTCATTGCTCTGCACATTTTGAATCTGCTGACAAGAAACTTGGAGCAGAAGTAATCAGAGCCCTCGCAAGATTGATTTTTGTCCCCTGCTGGCATATGGCATAGAGGGTGGAAAGGCGCTCATCTCTCAAACTAATCTTAACTATTTAGAAGCCATTATTGCAGGATTACAAATCATCAGAATACCCCCTTTTTTTCCGAACAACGTTATTTATTAGCAAGACCTTCAAATTAGTCTTGTGTCTTGGCTTTACACTACTCTTAAAATCAACCCTGATGTAAGTTTTGTCTAAAAAGCATTGCACTTAGCACTATCACTTTAATTGCACACACGTTAAACCAAATTCCATTTCCAGTTCACATTTTAAAAATAATTCAAACCAAAATGCAAATTGATTCTTGTCTTCAGTTTGTAAGAAATGCTTAAAGTCAACTTGTCATGAAGGAGAAATTGAATCTATTACCTGTACTCTTCCAGGAAGGAAGATGTATGGAAAGGAGAATAGCGAGATTTATCTGATGTTTGGCTGATATATGGGTATATAAAATCTTAAGTAATACTGATAATGTCACACAATATTGCAACATATATTTTCAGTTGAACATTATAAGACAATAAGGCATAAATGGAAATTAAAGGGAAAAATCTGAATGGTTGTCAGGGAACACTTTTTCATTCAGAGAATCATAAACATATGGAATGGTGTGTCAGGCAAAGTTTCCAAGATGAGAATATTAGAGTAATTACAAAATGGATTTATATTCTGAGGATTGAAGTGCACACAATGAGAAAGAGCTTTGAGTCAAATGATTTTTAACCACCACTCCCCCCAAAAGCACTTCATGAAAATGCATTCACAAGTATTATTTAAAACTATGAGCTATCAGAAAGACTAAGTGTTTAATGCCTTAAGAAATATCTATTTCAAAAAACAAAAAGAAAAGAAAAAGAAGGTAAGAAAAAAGAAAGGAGAGATAAAACAAAGATTGGAAGGGGAAGAACCAAGTGGTGTGAGGGAAGACTTAATGGAAATCTATTTAAATGAAATGGATGTATTAATTCAACTTCACAAATCCTGATTAAAGGCTGGAAACTTGGTCAAAGTCACCTTAAAGATTTTTTGAGACTTGGTGGGTGATATTTTTTCTTTAGCATAGTTGCCTTAGGTGTTCCACAAGTCTTGTACCAAGAATTATTATTCTTTATATCTGAATCCATTCATCCCCATCTTCTGCCTCCTTATTCAAAACAAATATTCTATGATCACATCAAAACACTAGACTTTTATAAACATATCACAGACTGCTCCCCCTTCAACTTATTAATATGGATCCACTAAGCAGAGATTCTGTATTTAATGTTGCAGCCAGGGGCTCTAAGAGTTTGGTTGGTTGGATGAAACATAGGTGCCTCAGAGTAACTAAGCCGAAAATGCTGACCTGCCTGGGTTTGCTGTGGAGGAAAGAATTCAAAAGACTTAGGGAGAAACCTTAGAGAGGATTTGTCATTTAAGACCAACATATCTTCCCTGGGAAGAATAAAAGACACACCTTCTACCACAGCTGGGAGAAATAAATTTGTAAGGGGAATACCAGTATCCTTTTTTTTTTTTAATGTTTATTTATTTTTGAGAGAGAGTGAGAGAGAAAGCACAAGTGAAGGAAGGGCAGACAGAGTGGGGAACAGAGGATCTGAAGCAGGCTCTGTGCTGACAGCAGTGAGACCCATACAGGGCTCAAACTCATGAACCCAGAGATCATGACCTAAGCTGAAGTCCAAAGCTCAACCGACTGAGCCACCCAAGCACCCCATATCCTTAAAGAGCTCTGTGATCACTCTTCTTTGTAGGCCATAGCTTACAGTGGGAGCTATGGCCACTGACTGGGAAACGTAAACGCAACAAGAGTGATTGCAGCTGCTGTTCAAAATGTGATGTCACTGTTTGAGTAAATCAACATATCCTTTAATACCTAGCTACTATGCAGCTGTTGATCTGGCCATCCTTGTTCCCTCCCCTTCCCCAGTACCTGTTAGTAAAGGCTGCCAGAAACTGTTTTCTTTCAGCTGGCAAGTCCAACAATACTCCTTCACTGTCCTACCTCAAGCATAAAACCTCTCCAGCCCTCTGTCACAATTTAGTCTACAGGCATCCTGATCACCTCTCCCTTCTGCGGTCCATTATATTGATGACGTTATGCTGATTAGACCTAGTGAGCAAGAAGTAGCAACTACTCTACACTTGTCAGGCATCTGTGTGTCAGAGGGTGAGGAATAAATCCAACAAGAATTCAGGGACCTTCTAGATTCCACATATAAGGGATTCTACCATGAAGTGCCCTTTAGATATCTTACAATTTTATTTGCCAATTCTACCTTAATAAAGCTGAACAACAACAACAACAAACCGCAAGAGCCCTCTACCTGAATTTCTAGAGTAAAATTTCTAGAGGTCCAGTGGTGTGGGCTATGTTGAGATATCTCCTCTAAGGTGAAGGATAAATTGTTGCATCTGGCTCCTCCCACAACCAAAGAAGAGGCACAATGCCTAGTGGGCCTGTTTGGATTTTGGAGGCAATATATCCCTCCTAAGGATGTGCTACTCTGACCATTTACGGGTGAGTGATATGAAAAACTACTTGTGTTGAGTACAGCCGAGAGCAAGAGAAGGCTCTGCAACAGGTCTAGGCTGTTGCGCAAGCTGCTCTTCCACTTGTGTCTTATGGTCCAGCAGATCCAATGGTGCTTGAAGTGTCAGTGGCAGACAGGGAGAGGTGAATTTCTGTAAGTGCATGCTCTTAGGATTTTGAAGCAAAGCTCTGAGAGTCTCTGTAGGAAACTACTCTTCTTTTGAGAAACAAAATGTTTCACCATAGCCACCAAGTTATACTGTTCATCATGACCTATTTGATGCACCAAGCCACCAAGTTGAGCATGCACAGCGGCACCCCATCATCAAATGGAAGTGGCAGATACACATTGGGCCTGAGCAGATCCTAGATAAATAACAAGTCATTTACATGATGGAGCTTAAATGGCTATGCCCACTCCTGCCACACCACCTTCTTTCTCCCAGTATGCACCTATAGCTTCATAGAGAGTTCTGTATGACAGTTGACAGAGGAAGAGAAGACTCAAGCCTGGTTTATAGATGGTTCTACATGAAATGCAGGCAACATTTGGAAGTAAACGGTTGCAGCACTACAGCCACTTTCTGGGACATCCCTGAAGGACAGTGGTGAAGGGAAATCTTCCCAGTGGGAGGAAGAACTTCAGGCAGTGCCCTGGTTGTTCACTTTGTTTGGAAGGAGAAATGTCCAGATACACAATTATGTACTAATTCATAGGCTGTGACTAATGGTTCGACTGGATGGTCAGGCACTTAAAAGAAACATATTGTAAAATTGGTGACAAGGATGCCTGGGTAAGAGGTATGTGGATAAACTTCTCTGAATTGGAGAAAAAACTGAATACACCTGTGAATGCTGAACAAAGAGTAAACATCTAAATAATAAAGTGGATGGAATGACTTATCATGTGGAGAGCAGTCAGGCCCTTTCCCCAGTCACCCCTATCATCACCCAGTAGTTACATAAACAAGGGGGCCATGGTGGCACAGATGGAGTCAGACATGGACTCAGCAACATAGACTTCCACTCACCTGGGCTGACCTGGCTATTGCTACTACTGAGTGCCCAATCTTCCAGCAACACCAGACCAACACAAAGTCCCTAATATGGTACTATTCCCCTGGGTGATCAGCCAGCTACCTGTGACAGATTGATTATATTGGACTACTTCCATCATGGAAGAGGCAGAATTTTGTTCTTACTGGAACACTTTGGATGTAGCTCTGTCTTCCCAGCACGCACTACTTATGCCATCTCTGGATTTGCTAAATGTCTTACCTACCATCACAGTATTACACACAGCATTGCTTCTGATCAAGAAATTCACGTCATAGCAAAATAAGAATATGAATGGGCCTATGCTTGTGGAATTCACTTGTCTTTCCATGTTTTCTCACAATGCTGAAGCAGCTGGTTTGCAAGAGTGGTGGAATCGCCTTTTGAAGACTTAGTTACAGTTCCAGCTACAGTTCATGGCAGTAGCCTTGCAGGACAGAGGTAAGGTACTCCAGAAGGCTATATATGCCCTGAATCAGTATGAAATATATCGTGTTATTTCTCTAACAGCCAGGATTCATGGGTCTAGGACCCAAGGCATGGAAATCAGAGTGGCATTACTCACTATTACCGCTGGTGATCCATTAGCAGAATTTTTGCTTCCTATATCTGCAACCTTACACTTTGTTGGTTTTGAGGTCTTAGTTCCAAAGGGAAAACCGTTTCCCCTAGAAGACACAACAATGATTCCATTGAACTGGAAGTTAAGATTGTCATCTAACTATTCTGGATTCCTCATGACTCCAGATCAACAGGCAAAGAAGGGAGATAAGGTGTTGACCAACTGGGCTGATTGATACTGACTACCAACGGGAAATTGGACTGGAACTCCACAATGGAGGTAAGGAATAACATGTCTAGAATATAGAGATCCTTTATCGCATTTCATAGGATTACCATGCCGTGTGATGGAAAGCCAATAGAAAACTACAACAACCCAGTTCAGGCAGGAGAACTAATGAGACCCTTCAGGAATAAAGATTTGGCCCACTCCAACAGGAAAAACAAAAACAAAAACAAAAAACACAACACATGACCATTTGAGATTCTTGTTTCAGGCAAAGGTAATATGGAATGGGTAGTGGAAGATAGTTATGAACACCAGCTCGGACCATATGACTAGTTACAGAAATGAGGACTGTAACTGTCATTTTGTTATGAATGTTTGTCTTTGTGTTTGTATGTGTATATATCATTGTTTTCTTCCCTTTCTTATCCCTTTATCATGTAACATAAGATGTATTTTCTTTATAACAAAGATTTAAGGATTGTTAACTTTACATCATGGTGTTTAAGTTGTGAGATATCAAGGAGAAGAGTAAACATCAATTCAAACCTTTGCATCCTTTAATGGGAAAAGGTTAGTGTGTTTTCAGTTGTATATGGAACAGTTGTACCATTTTAGGCAGTTATTTTCTTTATTAGGAGATTAAGTATGGTTAAAAGATCTGTATGGGTGTAAATCGATAAAGGGTGGGCTTGTGATGGTTAATTTTGTGTCAACTGGGAGGGTATTTTTGGATGAGATTAACATTTAAATTGGTGAACCGTGAGTAAAGCAGATTTTTCCCATAATGTGGGTGAGCCTCATTCAATCAGTTGAAATTATGAATAGAATAAAAAGACTGATCTTCCTAAGAGGTACTACTCCAGCAGACTGCCTTTAGACTTCATCTACACCACTGGGAGATGAATGGGTAACTCTATCTGGCAAAAGAGACTTTTCTTACATATATATATATTTTTTTTTCAATATATATATATATATATATATATATATATATATATATAATTTATTGTCAAATTGGTTTCCATACAACACCCAGTGCTCATTCCAACAAGTGCCCTCCTCAATGCCCATCACCCACTTTCCCCCTCTTCCCCACCCCCCATCAACCCAAAAGATACTTTTCATATGTGGTTACAAAACTTGAGAAGGTTATCTTGAATTATCTACTAAATCTAATGTAATGTAAAGGGATCATACAAAAAGGAGGAAGGTAAGTCAGTCTCCAGCCTGTTGGCCTTCAGACTGGATCATATCATCAGCTTTCCTGGGTTTCTACCACGACAGCCCAGACTGCAGAGTTTGGACTTGGCAGCTTCAATAATCACATGAATCAATTCCTTACAATAAAATTCTTTCTAAATATGTACACATCCATTGGTTTTGTTTCTCTGGAGAACCGTGACTAATACATATTCTAATATTTTACTTCATTTTTGATTTGAGTACTTGTAATAAAAATAATTGTCTTCTGACACAATGGTTTCATTTTGTATTCATTATATTTTTAAAAAGTGAGATGAAAATGCTTCAAGAATTCCTGTAGAATTAAAGCAATATTTTAAAGGAATTATATCACCTTGTGATTGATTGAGTGAAGGAATTTACATACTTTCTAGAATGGAGAGTTTCTATTAAAAGTTTTGTTTTTTAATGTTGAATGGAAATATGTAAAGATAAATACAAGCCTATTTAGGAGACTTATGTGATAGAAATGGTTTCAAGATAATCAAAAGCAGAACCAAACCCATAAATACAGAGAACAAACTGATGGTTGCCAGAAGGGAGGGGATAGGGGAGTGGGAAAAACGGGTGAAGGAGAGTGGGAAATCCAGGCTTTCCATTTATGGAATGAGTAAGTCATGAGAATAAAAGGCACAGCATAAGTTGTATAGTAAAAAGTATTGTAATAATGGTGGATGGGGACAGATGGTAACTACACTTGTGAGCACAGCATAATGTATAAACTTGTTGAATCACTATGTTGTACACCTGAAACTAAGGTAACATTGTATGTTAACTATACTGAAATTTAAAAAAAGTTAATTAAGCAAAAATAGTTTTATGAACCAGGAAAATAGTTGCTTACTTTTTAAGGGTGAATATTTTATAGCTCTTTATATTTGGTACTGTGTTAATCATATTTCACAAAAGCATTGGGGTCTTTGAGCTGTTCTTTTTTTTAAAAATTTTTTTAAGATCTTTATTTATTTTTGAGAGAGCATGAGCAGGAGAGGAGCAGAGAGAGAGGGAGACACAGAATCTGAAGCAGGCTCTAGGCTCTGACCTGTCAGCACAGAGCCCGACGTGGGGATTGAACCCACAAACCGTGAGATCGTGACCTGAGCTGAAGTTGGACGCTCAACCGACTGAGCCACCCAGGAGCCCCTGAGTTGTTCTTTAATAAAATAACTTTATGTGTGAGTTTATCAGTTCTACCAACATCACTGTAAGCTTTGGAGAGGTAGAGAACTTAGCCCTCATAGCAACGAAAATAGTGGAATATTATGGTAAATATAGCATAGCATAGGCTATGTAGTGTAATACATAAATATAACAAGTGCTCACCAAATACTCTACTTGTGGTTTTACTATTGACCACTATGTCTTGCCTCTCCGGATCACTCCCCTGGATAAACTGACTTAACTAAAGTAAGATTAAAAATAAAAAACCAAAATGAGCCTATGGAAAGGGATTATTGCTAGAGATAATTATTGCTAGAGATTATTGCTAGAGAGATCAACAACATTAATATAAATTGTATTCATTTTCTATAGTTGCTGTAACAAGTTACCAAATACTCAGTGGTTTAAAACAACATCAGTGATCTTATTCTGAGGTCAGAAGTCTGAAAATGGGCCTTACAGGGCTAAAATCAAGGTATTGGCAGGGTTGTGTTACTTCTGGAGCCTCTAGGGGAACATCCCTTCTTTGTCTTTCTCTGCTTCTGTGGCCTTGCTCCGTTTCTGCATTCATTGGCTGGTGGCTCCTTTCCAACAATGGCAGTTCTCTCACTTTTGTTTCCATTGTCACTTCTACTTCTCTGATTCCCTGCCTCCCTCTTATAAGGACCTTTTTGACTACCTTAGAGTCACCGAGATCATTTAGGACAATTTTCCCAGTTAAGAGCCTTGACTTACATATGAAAGGTCTCCTTTGGGGTGCCTGGGTGGTTCAGTGAGTTAAACATGGCTCAGGTCATGATCTCACAGTTTGTGGGACTGAGCCCTACATTGGACTTTGTACTGACTACATGGAGCCTGTTGAAATTCTCTCTTTCCTTCTCTCTCCCTAAAATAAATAAATAAACTTTAAAAAAGAGAAAAGTCCCTTTTGCCATGTAAGGTAACATATTCAGATTTTTAGAGATTAAAACATTGACATTGTCTACCACATAAGTCAATATTTACTAAAAGAGTTTCACACTCTTTTTCTTAATAATATGAAATATGTATGTCTTTTCATTTTGCCAAATAAACTTAAAATCTAAGAAATTTGGATTAAGTATGTGTGGAGGATTCTACAATGAAATGTGTTTTGATGTTTCAACAGCAGATGTATCACCCAGGGACACTCTCCTTAGGAAACAGCAGGAATCTCCTGCCTACTCTCTCTTCTGGCTTGGAATTCATCTCTTTGCCAGCTGCCAACTTTAAACTGTAGTGAGCCTCTCAGTTTATGGTCCTTTCAAGCTAAAATCTGTTACACTGGTAGGGAAATGGTAATGTTTACATAAATCAATAATTGCAAAGTATATGATTCCATAAATTCATAGTCTACCCGAGTGCTATTAGCTGCAACATTTGCGTTTAGCATGCTTAGCCTATCAAACAACACATACAATTGAACTCATTTACATACCTACCTAGGTTTATAAAAATACAACTTTTGATTCAGGAATTTTTTTTAATTAGGAGAATTCTATATTCAAATAATTCAAATTGTGTTGTAAATACCCTGGGAGATTCTTTAGGTTTTCAACATGGTGACACTTTTGAGTGAGGCTGGAAAGCTCTTACAAGAAATTTACTCCCCTCTCCATCACAGATATGAATACAAGTTCTAATTAGAAACTGGAAGTGGGCTCAAGGCTGACAGCTCCAGGTGAATCTAGGTTCTAGATTTAGAAATTTTATTTTCTTTCCTAATTTCAGTGCCCATTTCTATGTTAGTTTTAAAAGTTAACCATACTACTGTATTCTCTATACACTAAGGTTTGCATGAGAAGAGTCCTTCATTCACTTATCAAGTAATTTTTAAGCACCTGTCAACTTGGGCCTGGGTGAGAAACTGGAGATCCATGGTGATTGAGAGAGACGTGGTATCTGTTCCTGCGACACCTATAGTCTACTGGTGGAGCAGTCATTAACAACCATACAAAAACATCAATATGAATACATTTAAGTGCTGCTGCAGGAAAGTACAGATAGAACATACAGGCAGTAGATTTAGCCTAGGTTAGGGGACTAAAAAATGCCCTTAAGGAACTACTTTTAGGATGAAGTGGGGGCAAGCACATTCTATTTGAGGATACACTCTTCAATTAGGCATTTGTTTCTACTATAGTTATACGATTAAACTTTTGACTTGGATCTTTTTTCCATTTTATTTTTTTGCAGAAATATAATTTTCAATGGCTGTAATGAAACAAAGACTGCTGCCATTCCCTGACTTCAAGAAAGTTCTGTAGCGTTCATTGTTTCTCCAGGGCCTTTGTTCCTCTTGGCCTTGGAAGTGCAGTTAGAGCTTAATGGGATATTTATATTTAGACAATTTATTGTAATTTGACAATTTGCCTTCATTATCTTCATTTATCTTTCTTGAATAAATTTAAGCTCAGTTTCATATGCTTGGTTTTCAAGTGAGGCTTAACTGTATCTCTCTTTTTAGCCAAATAACAGATTTTGTGGCAGTGCATCCTGACATGGTGTGTCTGCACCGTTCCATTGGAAGATGCATTTCCAGGAGGCAGGGAGGAGAAGCAACCCAATCTATTTTCAGGCTTAAATGTGGCTTTGCTCCCTTTACTGGGATTATCTTGCTCAAGTTACTGATCAGAACTTGATAACCCTACTCCCGATGTTATGTATAAATTTCTCAGGACTGTTTCAAGTAACCAAATGCATCTCCCCATAATCAAAATTGGTAAGCATTTCACTAGAAACTGCTGAGATGTGTGCTGCCATTGTATAAAGATTTAAATGGATAGACTCATGGTCAATTCTGATGTTGCCTATAAATCTCCAGAAAATGTTATTTTTGCTATACTTGGGTATATTTGTGACATGATGGAAGAGAAAGCTTCAGCCTTCATTGTGAAAGGGCATTCCCCTTCTCTTAATATTGGAAGATACTGTTATTGCCTTGACACACTCTACAGCAATATCTAGTTCAATTTCGCAGTCATTTGGAGAGGCATTATGCTTACTGCTTCAGAGCTCTGGTTGGAAAGTTAGCGAGCCTGGACCCGAATTGTGAGCCTGCAGTTAACATTCGCAAAACTGCTCAGCCATTCTAAGGCTCTCTCTGTTTTCTCATGTGAGAAAAATGACTTACCTATGGGTTTGTTGTGGGAATTAATTAGGTAATGCATTGAATAGTGTCTGGTACATTATAAAACACTCAATGCTGACAATTGTTTTTATTACTGAACTTTATACTGTATGCTAAATAGTGTTGTAGATACTAGTTGTCACAAATGGGGTGGTGATGGTGCTGGAGAAGTGACATATAGTACCAAGCAGTGGCACTCATTGTATGGGGTAGGGGAGAGGTCTGGAAATGGCAAAATCTACCTGGGATGAGAAAGTGAGCAGAAGGGGGTGGAAATGCTTCTCACATCAAGTGACTTCTGAGAAAATTCTCCAGAATAAAAAGAATAAAAAAGCATTTTTCCTGTGAAACAGAAGGGGAAGAGTTTGGAGGCAGGAAGATTATTTTTAAAAAGGTGGAAATCACCTGGGTAACCAGGGAATGGGATGGAGAATAATGGACTTGTACAATGAAGACAGAATAGGGAAGATGCAGCCAAGGTAAATTGGGGACAAAGTATATACATATATGGTGAAAACCTTGTTCAGCACTCAAATCCAACCACATGAAATATTGCTGAGAAGGGATTTGAGCTAGTTCAAGTAGTTCAGTGACAGCATATATCACAAGGGGTAAGTCTATATATTACCATTTGTCAGAGCCATCAAGCTATCAAAATAGTCTCATTCTTAGCTATGGTAGTTTGCATACATTATTCAGTGTACCAAGGTGCAATTTTTACATGTTTTCTGAGGGTCTTAGACCAGGCATATTCTCCAAAATGTGCAGCCTTCAAACTGAAAGTAATCTCAATATATGCTGCCAAAATCATGTGAAATACTATCCCATTTTGTCAGCCGTAACAAAACTGTGAGGAAGGTCAAATTTTTCTTCCATCTTCTCGTTCCTTATCAATTCATCCCCGTTTACATACTTATATTTAAAATATATCTTAAATCTTATCATTTCTCACCATGTCCATAGCTGTCACTCTAGTCAAAATCACTAGGAGATTTAGAATATATTTTGAACCTAATGAAAATGAATTGCAGCATTTGAAAATTTGTGCGATATAGTTAGGTCAGTGTTTATAAGAAAAATTAAAGTAGTAAGTTCTTATATTAAAAAAAAGAAAGACTGGATGGTATTGGCATAAAAACAGACACATATATCAATGAAACAGAATAGAGTCCAGAAATAAACCCACATATATATGGTCAATTAACTTACTACAAAGGAGGCAAGATTAGACAATGGAGAAAGGAAAATCTCTCCAATAAATGGTGTTGGGAAAACTGGACAGCTACATGAAAAGAGTAAAAGTGGACCATACACTAAAATGAACTCAAAATGGATTAAAGACTTGAATGTAAGATCTGAAACCATAAAACTCTTAGAAGAAAACAGGTGATAACTTCCTCAACATTGGTCTTAGCAATGTTTTTTAAAATTTATTTTATTAATGATTATTATTTTTTTATCTGACTCTAAATGTAAGGGTAACAAAAGCAAAAATAAACAAATGATACTACATCAAACTAAAAAGCTTGCACAGCGAATGAAACCTCAAAAAAACAAAACAAAACAAAACAAAATGCAACCTACTGAAAGGCAGAATACATCTGAAAGGGGCTAATATCTAAAATATATAGAGAACTCAATAACAACAACAACAACAACAACAACAACAACAACAACAGTCCCCAAACAATCTGATTGAAAAATGGGGAAAGATTCTGAATGGACATTTCCCCAGAAAACACACAGATGGCTAAGAGACACATAAAAATATGTTCACTATCACTAATCCTCAGGGAAATGCAAATCAAAATTACAGTGAGATGTCACATCATACCCATTACAATGGCTGATAACAAAAAGACAAGAAATAACAAGTGTTGGGGAAGGTAGAGAAAAGGGAACCCTTGCACACTGTTGGTGGGAATGTAAATTGGAGCAGCCACTATGGGAAACAGTTTGGAGTTTCCTCAAAAAATTAAAAATAGAACTACCATATGATCCAACAATTCTACTCCTGAGTAGCTATTCAAAGAAAGTGAAAGCACTATTTCAAAAAGATATATGCACCCTTATGTTCATTGCAGCATTATTTACAATAGCCAAGATAGGGAAACAACCTAAGTGTCCATCAAGAGATGAGTGGATCAAGATGTGTTATATGTACACAATGGAACACTACTCGGTCATAAAAAGGAAGGAATCTTGGCATTTATGATAACATGGATAGACCTTGAGGGTATAATGTTAAGTGAAATAAGTCAGAGAAAGACAAGTACTATATAATTTCACTTATAAGTGGAAACTAAAAAATAAAACAAGCAATCAAACAAAACAAAACAAGACTCAGAATCATAGATACAGAGAAATGAGATGTGATTCCAGAGGAGTATATGGTTGGGGAGGGAGGGAAAATGGATAAAGGTGATCAAGAGCTATAAACTCCAAGCTATAAAATAAATAAGTCAAGCGGATGTTATGTACAGCATGGGGAATACAGTCAATAATGTTGTATTAACTATGTATTGTGAGAAATGATAACTAGACTCATTGGGGTAATCAGTTTCCAATGTATACAAATGTTCAATCACTATGCCATATACATGAAATGAATAGAATATTGTATGTGAATTATAACTCAATAAAAATAAGGAAGGTCTTCAATCAATGAGCTAAAATATTCACTTTAAAAACTGTGAAAAAAAAATGGGTGCCTGGGTGGCTCAGTCAGTTAAGCATCTGACTTTGGCTCAGGTCATGATCTCACGGTTCCTGAGTTTGAGCCCTGAGTCGGGCTGTGTTGACAGCTCAGAGCCTGGATCCTGCTTCGAATTCTGTGTCTTCATCTCTCTTACACGCACTCTCTCTCAAAAAAAAATAAACATTAAAAATTTTTTTAAACTAGAAAAAGAACGCAGGAAGAAGAAATAATATAGAAGCTAAAATCAGGTAAATAGAAAAACAAAAATAATAGAGATCATTGAAATAAAACCTATTTCTTTGGAAAGATCAATAGAATTGATAAATCTCTAGTGGATTGATCAGGATAAAAGAAAGACACAACTTGTCAAGATCAGGAATGAAAAAAGGGTGTTATTATAGATCCTT
Organism: Neofelis nebulosa; assembly: GCF_028018385.1. Lineage (NCBI taxonomy): Eukaryota > Metazoa > Chordata > Mammalia > Carnivora > Felidae > Neofelis > Neofelis nebulosa. Next base: position 66,255,842 of record NC_080788.1, on the reverse strand, counting down.
CAAACACAAGTATACTAAGAGTATATCATGAGTAACTTTATGTCAATAAATTATACAACTTATGTGAAATGAGCAAATCCTCGAAAGACAGAAGCTACCAAAACTCACTCAAGAATTACCTGAACAATCTTAGATCTATTTAAACAATTGGTTTGTAGTTAAAATCTCCTCACAAAGAAAATTCCAAACCCAAGCAGTTTCATTGGTAGAGTCTGACTAACACTTAAAGATGAAATTGTACAAAAACTCCTCCGTAAAACAAAAAAAGGAAAAAGATTTTTCAATTCTGAGTCTAGCATTACCCTGACAGCAAACCAGACAAAAACATTATGAGACAAGAAAACCAGAGATCAGAATTTAGCATGAACATAGATGAAAAAAGATGTAATAAAATGTTAGCAAATCAAATCCAATAGCATAAAAAAAGGATGATTAATAATGCCCAAGTGAGGTTTATCCCAGGAATGCATGGTGACTTAATATTCAAAAATGAATAGGAGCTGGGTAGCTCAGTCAGTTAAGTGTTCGAGTTTGACTTAGGTCATGATCCGATGGTTTGTGAGTTCAAGCCCCACATCAGGCTCTCTGCAATCTGCACAGAGCCCACTTCAGATCCTCTGTCTTCTTCTCTCTCACTGCCCCTTTCCCACTCATGCACAAACACACACACACATTCTCTCTCTCTCAAAAACAAATAAACACTAAAAGAGTGAATCAATGTAATTCACCATAATAACATGAAAAAAAAAGGAACCCACATGATCATCTCCACAGATGTAGAGCATTTAACAAGATCCAAAATCCATTTTTTTGATGAAGACTCTGAAGGCTATTAGGAAGTGGAGGGAATATTCTCCATCTGGTTAAAGGCAACTATGAGGAAAAAAATCCATGGCCATCTTTGTATTCAATGGTAAAATTCTTAATTCCTTCCTCCTAAAATAGGGAACAAAGCAAAGATGTCTTTTCTCAGCAATGTTATTCATTTTACTGGAATTCCTAGCCAGTGCTATAAGGAAGTGAATAGAAATAAAATGCGCTTCAGATTGGAAAGGAAAAAAATAAAACTGTCTATATTTACAGACCACATGATCATATATATAGAAAGTATGAAGAATCTACCAAAGTCTGAAGTTAACAGGGTTGCACGGTACAAGGTTAATGCACAAAAATCAATTTTGTGTGTGTATATTAACAACAAACAACTGAAAGTCAAAAGTAAAGGAACAGCACTATTCAAAATACCATCCTAATACTATTGAAAATATTACATAATTGGGGATAAATTTAACAAAAGTGAGGTAAGCCATGTATACTGAAAACTACACAATAAAAAGACCAAAACAAATGAAGAGAAATACCATGATTATAGGCCATTACCATTCTATTACCATTAGAAGATGCAATATTAAGATGTCGGTTCCCCTTGACTTGGCCAACAAACCTAGCTTGATTCCAATAAAATCACATTTTCCTATATAATGAAAGAATCTAGAATGGCCAAAAACAATTTTGAAAAAGGGGAGCAAAGTACAAGATTTACACTACCTATTTTCAAGTACTAATATCAAGACCCAGCATTCCAGACAGCCGTGGACTGGCATAAAGATAGAAATACAGATCGGTGGAACAGACTAGAAGCCCATAAATTGATTTTTCAAGCTGGATGCCAAGACAATTTAATGGGGAAATGATTATCTTAACTACAGATGGTATTGGAACAACAGGGTATCCATGTCCTGAGAGAGACAGAGACAGAGGCCGAGAGACAGAGAGAAAGAAAATATGTCATTGCCTCAAACTATATTCGCAACTTAACCTGAAGTAGATCACAAATTTAACCAGAAGACCTAAATCTATAAAACAGTAAGTGTAAGAACGTGGAACAATTAGGGGCGCCTCGGTGGCTCAGTCAGTTGAGTGACCGACTTCGGCTCAGGTCATGATCTCACGGTTTGCGAGTTCGAGCCCCACGTCGGGCTCTGTGCTGACAGCTCAGAGCCTGGAGCCTGCTTCGGATTCTGTGTCTCCCTCCCTCCCTGCCTCTTCCCCTCTCATGCTCTGTCTCTGTCTCAGAAATAAATAAACATTAAAGAAATTTTTTAAAAAAGAATGTGGAACAATTGGAATTCTCATATATTGATTGCTGGTGAGAATACAAAATAGCACAGCCACTTTCAAAAACAGTTTGACAGTTTCTCATAAAGTTAAACATATTCTTACCATATGATCCATAAATTCCATTCCTTGGTGATAACCCCAAAGGAATGACATTTATTTGTATATAAATACTTGTGTTTGAATGTTCATAACAACTTTATTTATAATAGCCCCAAACTAGAAACAACTCAAATGTCCATCAAGCAGTACATGCACAGACAATACATGGTGTATTCATAAAATGGAATGCCATCCAGTAGTAATACTACTACCAGTAGTAATAAACTACTGATACAGATAATAACATAGATGACTCTACTATGCTAAATTAAAAAAACAAAACAAAACAAAATATACCCCATAGAGAGCAGATGAGTGTTTACCAAGGGCTTCAGGGATGGGTGTCTAAGGGGCAAAGGAAAGCTTTTTGGTGTCGTGGTAATGTTCTACATCGTGATTGTGGTAGTGATCAGATGAATATATACAGTGGTCAAAACTCACTGAATTAAAACTTATCACTTAAAATTGGTATTAAAAAATTATTTTTCTAATATTTATTTATTTTTGAGAGAGACAGTGAGGCAGAGCATGAGCGGGGGAGGAGCAGAGAGAGAAGGAGACACAGAATCTGAAGCAGGCTCCAGGCTCCCAGCTGTCAGCACAGAACCCGACGCAGTGTTCCAACCATGAACCGTGAGAATATGACCTGAGCTGAAGTCAGACGCCCAACCGATTGAGCCACCCAGGCGCCCCTAAAATTGATATTTTTTAAATGTTTATTTTTGAGAGAGAGCAAGCATGCTTGAGTCGGGGGAGAGGCAGAGGGTGAGAGGGACAGAGGATCTGAAGTGGGCTCTGTTCTGACAGGAGTGAGCCCAATGCGGGTCTTGAACTCCTGAACCATGGGATCATGACCTGAGCCAAAGTCAGAGGTGCAACCGACTGAGCCACCCAGGCACCCCTTAAAATTGGTATTTTTTATTGCATGCAAATTATACTTGATAAAGCTAACAAAAATAATAAGAAAGAAAAAAAGCCAAAATAAAAAGTCAGTATGAGGACATATTCAAGAAGCTCACTCAGACTTGAATAAAGAAACTAAATTAGCTTAGGGAGAGTAACCTGGGAGTCAATGGCTTTATCTCTAGGCTACCATAAGCATGTTATTTTCTTTCTTTTCTTTTCTTTTGTTATATCTCTAGGTTACCATAAGCATGTTATTTTCTTTCTTTTCTTTTCTTTTCTTTTGTTTTATTTTCTTTTCTCTTTTCTTTTCTCTTTTCTCTTTCCCTTCCCTTCCCTTCCCTTCCCTTCCCTTCCCTTCCCTTCCCTTCCCTTCCCAAGTTTATTTATTTATTTTGAGAGAGAGAGAGAGAGAGAGAGAGAGAGAGCGTGCTCGTGCACAAGTGGGGTAGGGGCAGAGAGAGATGGAGAGCAAGAATCCCAAGCAGTTCTACCCTGCAGTGCAGAGCCCAATTCAGTGCTCAGTCTCATGAACCATGAGATCATGACCTGAGCTGAAATCCAGGGTCAGACACTTAACAGACTGAGCCACCCAGGCGGCCCTACCATAAGCATGTTTGAAAATACCCACTATTGCTTTTCTTACGATCTTAGCACTTAGGACACCACACTGTTTCAACAATATCTGTTCAGTAAATGTTAGGTGATAGGTAGGAAAGTAAAGAATCCCAGAACTATTAGAGAAAGTACTTTCACTCTTGAGTGAAAATTCGAAAATGAAGGAGAGATTGTTGACATTTTGTTCTGTTCTTTTTTAGCTCTCATTCACCTGGCGCTTTCCTTTTCTGTGTAAGCAAATAAACCAATCAAAATGATTCCTCCCTGCTACCAGTTTAGTTTACATGAACAAACATTTAAATTAGCGTGGACCAGCAAGACAAATGGGTGGGCTTCACCCTGATTCTGTCACAAGTTGTGTTAAATGCCCAGTCTTACCAGGCTTTCCCAGAGCCATAACTTAAGCATAGCTGACTCTATTGTTTTTGACAGCATAAAATGTGTACAAATTGAGAGTTCATGAAGAAATATAGACTCTGGAACCTATTTTATTATTGAGATTTTTTTACTAGTTACTTTTTGGGAAATATATATCTTTTTGTTATGTGGTACAAATCAAATGAGGTATCAGCAAAGATGTCTTAAAAGATTCTAAAAACTTCTTTTTTATCTACTAAATTCATAAAGTTGCATTCTTATTATTTTTCGTAATCTGGCAAGTTTCTTTTCTAGACTAAGGCTTGCGTTTTCAGAATGTCATATTACAATATTAAGTTTAAGATTATTTTTGTCAATTGAAATTAAAGAATAGAAGGTTAAAGTATTTACTTATTATTAAATGCTGACTTTTGGGGCGCCTGGGTGGCGCAGTCGGTTAAGCGTCCGACTTCAGCCAGGTCACGATCTCGCGGTCCGTGAGTTCGAGCCCCGCGTCAGGCTCTGGGCTGATGGCTCGGAGCCTGGAGCCTGTTTCCGATTCTGTGTCTCCCTCTCTCTCTGCCCCTCCCCCGTTCATGCTCTGTCTCTCTCTGTCCCAAAAATAAATTAAAAAAAAATAAATAAATGCTGACTTTTTACACAGATAAGTATTTATTATACAAAATTTGAATAAAATTCATATGCTCTACCAGTAGGCATCTGTGGTACACATTTGCTACTCTTGTTTGCCCAGAAGTGATTCCCTATTCTTCTGGTAATAGCACCCTCATTCACTTTGGGCAACTACATCTCTTTCCTGTGTGCATTCTTCATATCATTTAAGGCTCCCTGCCCTTTACTAGCCAAGATGCACCTGATTGGAAGTAGGCTAGTCTGATTTTTTTTTCAGGGAATTGTGAGTTTTGAGGAAGGATAACATGTGGGGCTGAGTTACTTCTAGAATGGACTTTTCTTCCAGACAAGACTATCAGTCCCAGTTACTGAGAACCCTGAAGCCATTCTGGTTTCTATTCTTCCAGAGGAAAATGTCTTCAGTTTCTTCTGTAGACCTGTAAACTATTCTATATATCCTTATATTACATTCCTCCTTTTTGCTTATGTCACCAGGATCATTGAATCAGTTAATTTACCAGGTTGTTGCTTGCAACTGAAGAACCCCAAGCATTAAAATCCCATGATTATCCTGAGTGACTTCTTGTCTAAATGAAAGGTGATTCAATATATTGCTTGTCAGACTCATGACCTCTACAACTCCAAGGAGCTTTGTCTCTACTCCACCTCGGCAATCTATTTCCATTGGTACACCTGGATCTTAGCATTACCAGTATTTCCTCTTACTCCACAATTATTACTTCACGGGTTTTCTCTGCTTTCAGTTTACTTGTTTCGCTACTTCTATAGTCTTCTCTTTTAGGATGTGGAGTTTTCCATAATTCTCTGTTTTAAGAATGACACCCCACTCAGCCAGGACACATGCCTATTATCACCAAGTCCAGATCAATTCTGTTTTAGAATCTCTAGTCTTCTGTTGACAGAGGGTCAGCGAGGGAATCAGGGGGACCTAGCTAGTCTCTACAATCTTCCATCTAGATTTTTATGTCTTAAGCCTCACCATGTGCTACCTTCAGAGGTACTGAGAGCCTCAAATTCCCAAGCCTTTCAAAGGCCTATAATAAGAATTGACTTTTTTCTGGTTCTCCTCCTTTCAACCATCCTTGACTTGTAGATTTAGGCTTCCAAGCCAGCTAGGGCAGTTACCACTATCTAGTCTCCAATATTTTACCATCTCTACTGTCATATTTCCTCCCTTTTTCATTTTTAAATTCACATTTTAAAAATATTTTCCTGCAATTTTAGTGGAATTTCTTTTTTTTTTTTTTAATTTTTTTTAATGTTTATTTATTTTTGAGACAGAGAGAGACAGAGCATGAACGGGGGAGGGGCAGAGAGAGAGGGAGACACAGAATCGGAAGCAGGCTCCAGGCTCTGAGCCATCAGCCCAGAGCCCGACGCGGGGCTCGAACTCACGGACCGCGAGATCGTGACCTGGCTGAAGTCGGACGCTTAACCGACTGAGCCACCCAGGCGCCCCTTTAGTGGAATTTCAAAAGAAAGGAGAGATAAATAAGTATATAACTTGCCATATTTAACAAATCTGTTATCCCTTTATAGACTTTCCAAGCTAGAAAACATCTTGGTGCACCTAGACCAAGTTAGCACCTACAGTTGCCTTCTTTTGTGCTTCCATCTATAAAATGAATATACTATCTGCAACGTTTACTACTAAGGATAACTTAAATGTTAAAAAGGGGAAGTGCTTAAAGTATTGTGCAAAAATAAAATATTTTTATAAACTTTATGCAAATAAAGTCTTACACAATTATGAAATATTATTTTAGTTATTATTTATCATTTCATCCCTAAATTGTTACTGAGCATCTGATAGTAACATATACAACAGTTTATAGATATTCAGCTCCTACCATCTGCTAGATACTGTGCTAAAGCCAGGAGTCTGAAGATAAGGAATAAAAAAATGGCCTCTATGCTCAGATATATCACACTGAGGTAAAGAAATAAGCACATACCATTCTTTACATTTGCTATAATATTTATTATATTTTAATAGTTTATGATATATAATATATAACTCTACATTATATTATCATTTAGTATAGATAACAATAGTATCATAATATGTTACATACATTCTAATAGACTTATAATTTAGACAAGAGTAATATGCATGAAAGAAAAAGAAAGTGTCTAGAGTCAGAGAGAGGGTCTCAGAAAGCTGGTCGTATTTGATCTATGTCTTGGAAGAATAAAAAACTATGCATAGCTGGAAAACTTACATAGCTACTGTATTACTCAGGGTTCCAGAACAAATAGGCTTATGTGTGTGTGTGTGTGTGTGTGTGTGTGTGTGTGTGTGTGTGTGTGTATATATATATATATATATATATATATATATATATAAAATATATGCTTATTATGTATATATGCTTATTATGTATATATGTTTGTATACATACATATATATTATATATACATTATATATTATATATATATATACATTTATTAGGAAACATTAACTTACATGATTATAGAGGCTTAGAAGTTCCACAATCTGCCATCTGCAAGCTGAAGGCCCAAGAAATCTGGTGGTGTAGTTCTAGTCCAAACCTAAAGATCTGAGAACCAGAGAAGCCAAGGGTATGAATCTGAGTCTGAAGGGCTGTGAACCAGGAATTTGGATGTTTGAAGGCAAAAGAAGATAGAGGTCCCAGTTTTGAGCAGAGAGAGCAAATTAGTTCTTTCTCCACTTTTTTGTTCTATTTGAGCTCTCAACAGATTGGATGATGGTCGTTCACACTGGCAATCTTCACTCTACTGATTCAAATGCTAACCTCTTCCAGAAACAGCTTCACAGACACTCCCAGAAATAATGCTTTACCAGCTCTCTGGACATCCCTTAGCCCAGTCAAGTTTATATATAAAAGGAATCATCCTAGCTACATTGTAGAGTATGTGAGAAAGGTGGCAGGGAGTGAGGATCCAAAAAACGAGTGTAAGAGCCCACACTGTGAAGTGTTTATATGTCTGTGACAGATAAGAGGCAATCTTCTTTGATAAAATCCTCTAAGAATTTGAGATTTGTTTCACATTTAATGACATTTGAAAGTTGCTTCTTAAATGTAACATGAGAATTATCTAAAGTTGTTCTGAGTTCAACATTTGTTCTACCTTTAGTGGACAGTTGATCCTTGGCCTCATTTAGCACAAAGAGCAAGGAGAAAAAGAAACTTCTCCAATACCAAAATATAGCTTATAAATTATTACATACAAAAAAAGTCAATATTCCCTTCGTTACTCTGTTGACGGCTTTAATACTTAATCTGTTACCCTCAATGTGAATTATGATTGCCACTATCTTCTGACGCTTCCTAATGTTCCACATTCCCATTGCTCGAGGAAATCCAGAGACTGACAAAGATCCACACAAGGACCTGATGGTTAGAACACGATTAGAATGACAAATGTGGAATTAAACAGATACTTCTTGGTCATAATCAAAATAATATCGAGAGTGTTATGAAATGCATTAGTCTTTGGGCTGTAGTTTTTTCAAGATACACTAAATGAATTCTTAGGTATTTACCAGCTGTAACATGCTAGAATGTAATATGTATTACATTATTTAAAATCTGCAGATAGTTTGTGAGATCAAGCCCTATGTAGGGCTCTGTGCTATCAGCACAGGCTCTGTGCTGCCTAGGATTCTCTCTCTCTCTCTCTCTCTCTCTCTCTCTCTTTCTGCACCCCCCCCCCAAATAAATAAATAAACATTTAAAAAATCTGCAGATAATTACTGAATGGGAGAAGATATTTGCAAATTATATATCCAAAAAAAGATTAATATTCAAAATATATAAAAAACTTATACAATTCAATAGCAACAATAAAAAAATCCTATTAAAAAATAGGCAGAAGACCTGAATAGACATCTTTACAAAGAAGACATACCGACGGCCAAGTGACATATGAAAAGATACTCAACTCCACTCATCATCAGGGAAAGGAAAATCAAAATCACAATGAGATATCACCTCACACCTGTCAGAAAGGCCAGTATCAAAAAGACAAGAAGTATGAAGTGTGGCGAGGATGTGGAGAAAAAGGAACCCTCATGCACTGTTGGGAATGTAAATTGATGCAGCCACTGTGGAAAACAGTACGGGGGTTTCTCACAAAATTGAAAATAGAAATACCATATGATCCAATAATTCTATTACTGGATATTTACCCAAAGAAAACAAAAATACTAATTTGGAAGGATATATGCACCCCTATGTTTATTGCAGCATTATTTACAATAGCCAAAATATGGAAGCAAACAAGTATCCATTGACACATGAATGGATAAAGAAGATATGATATACATATATATATGGAATTATATTCATATATTATATATATAATTCCACATGTATCTCGTATCTTATTTATGTGCATATATATAAGCATATAATGTATGCATATATATAATATATATAATATTAAATATTATATAATAGAATATATATTCTATTATAAAATTATACAACAGAATACTACATGGCCATAATAAAGGATGGGATTTTTGCCATTTGTGACGATATGGATGGACCTAGAGGGTATTATCCTAAGTGAAATAAGTCAGAGAAAGACAAATAGCACATGATTTCACTTACATGTGGAAACTAAAAAAACAAAACAAATAAATAAACAAGGGCAGAAACAGATCCATAAATATAGAGAACAAACTGATGATTGCCAGAGAGGAGGAGGATGAAGGGAGAGACAAAATGGGTGAAGGGGAGCGGGAGGTACAGGCTTCCAGTTATGGAAGAATAAGTCACAGGGGTAAAAGGTATACCATAGGGAATACCTTTTATAAATGGTATTATAATAGTGTTTTCTGGTGACAGATGGTAGCTACATTTGTGAGCACAGCATAATGTACTGAGTTGTTGAATCACTGTATTGTACACCTGAAACCAATGTAACATTGTGTGTCGGCTATAGTTCAATTTTTAAAAATCTGCAGATAACTAACAGGTGAATAATTTAATTCCACCAAAATTGAATTATGTCTAGAGACCAGTGTTTGTAACATAACACATTCATATTTTCATAAGGAGAGGTTTGAGTAAAGAATAAGACATTTCACCAGTGTACCCTGAGAAGACACAACACATAAAATGTTAATAATAAATATTTATCTACCATAAGTTTAATGGTTTACCCTGGAGATTTTTAATTAGCTATAGTAGTTCATAGGTTAGAATGCCATTTCTCCTAAAGTGCATTAGGACTTTGTGATTATAATGGCTTCTATCATATTAGGTCACTTCCTCTGAGGCCCTGTAAAGAGCCAGATGTTCTCCTTTTCACCAAGATGACTGTTTTCTTGTGTGTAAATTCTCTGGAACCGATATACAGCCATCAACATAAAATGCTATTATCTGGATTTCCTCACTAGTCTATGACAAATATAAACCATTTGGAAATGCTGTTACAACATCACATTTCAGGAGCATGTTACATGCCAAATTAAAAGGATAATCCTTTGCTCTACCATAAAAGTAGACCACACTTGATTTCCCTAGAATTTGATAGCTATTGTTTACATGGCAATTTATTCTACACCTATATATCAAGTATTTTTCCTATCGGACAAGATATGGTGATACTGACAAATAGTATATTTGATATTCTATTTTGAAATGACAAAAAAGATGCATTTTGGAATATTTTGATGTATGGATTATGATTTATACTCAAATCCCAGAAGACAAATGAAATAATTAAATATACCCATTCTATGTAATTGATACTATGTAGGACTTGATCATTTCATACCAAAACTATATTTTAGTAATAGTCTTAAGCAATACACATATTACAGATATTATGCCTCACACAGCATCTAAATTCTCATAATAATACTGTTCCGGCAATTTCTATTATCAAAAGAATCAGGATGCTGGGGTGGAGGGGAATGGTCATTCTTTACAATAAATGATAAAAGATATTGTGGTATTTTTAATCCAAATATAAACATCTACTTTTAAAAAAATTGGGAGCTTGAACTCAATGATACCACAAATTTGTATTCCAGAAGACTGAGAGAGACAATGGATTACTTCTGTTTCCAGAGCATGGAAGATAATCAACACTTATTGATATGGAGATCTGACTAATAATCTGATACAGCAGTGAGCTGATATGACATTAAAACCATGGAAGGCTAAACTTGTTTAAGATTTAATGTGAGGCATAGCTGGCCTAAGAAGGATTTTACCACAAAATCTTACACAGTAAACTTGTTCCCAGAGTGTTCTGAACACTAATAGCAACAACAAAAATTGTTTAGAAAACATAATCTTAATCCACATACTTTACCAAAAATGCAAATATTAAATCAGAAATCAGAAAGACAATTGATAAACCAATCCTCCTCTCCTATTTGGCTTTCCCACCTACTTCAGTAAACTAGATGAAGAATTTATAGTTGAGCCTGCAGGGAGAATAAATGACTTGCTTTTAAATAAGAATGGTTTGTGGCAAAGAACATGGCTGGCTGGATTCAAATCCTAGCTTCATCATTGGCTAGCTATGCAACTTTGAATCAATCCCTTAACCTTTTTGTGCCTCAGGTGGCTCCTCTGAAAAATGGGAATAATATTAGCACCTGCTCATAACACTGTTTCGTTGTTTAAGTTTGCTAATGTGTGTAACGCATTTAGCACAGTGCTTGGCGTTTGGTAAGTGATCAGTAGGTGTTAGTTATTCTAAATTCTAGCTTTGCAATAAATTAGTGGTGTGCCCTTAGACACTTTTGTGACATATCATGATTTGTACTTCACAGTTATTTATTGTCTGTAGTCTAGTTTCTCCACTGGACATAACAATGCAGGATTTCAGGAAATAAATCTGTTTTAATAATGATGATTAAATAGTTATTAATCAATTAATACATTAATTAATAATTAATATGTGGCATCTGGCATCTCTTAGGTGCTAAGAATGTTTTTTCTTATAACAGAGTGTGGGAATTATTATAATTACAGTTCCTGATAGGGTTGTTAAGAGGATTAGATGAGAGAATGCAAGTAAAGCACTTAGCATCATGTTGTGAACTGAAAACAGCAAGTACTTAAATGTTTGTGTTTGTTATTGTTGCTATCACCCTAAGACTAAAACCTAGACAGTGGGAGAATTGCAACTGAACTAAGGTTTCCTAGCTCCCCACTGAGTACCTTGTCAAGGATACTCATATATATATATATATATATATATATATATATATATATATATATATATATATGCATACATGAGTCAGAAAAACTCATTCTTAATATTAGGAAGTCTATGTCACTAGGCTCTTCTGCAATTGAAGAGTTACCTGGCAACAAAGTGTGAGGAAGAGATTGTAAACTAAGGGATGCAGGGCTAATCAAATCCTTCCCAGGTGGGCTTTGCTTGATCTGGTTAGCATTATAATAACAACACAAACAAACTGACTAGGTGACCAACATTTTAAGTAAGGAGATTTTACAAAAGAGGTCTGAATTTTTTTAATAATTAGGAGGTAGGCACTCAAGGCTGGAACCCCCACCTGGTACCGATGCAATGGGAGCTCAGAGGTAAGCTCCCACTTTCTATGGGACACTTGTCCTTCAATTTACATACAGCCCCTAGAGGCACTGGAGTTTGGAATCCTGATTGGGGATTCATGTGATTTAGGGCATCTGGATGTCTTTGTAGTAATCATTTTGACCTACGTAAGCAATACCTTCTTTTTTCTTGCAGAAAAGACTTATTTCTAGAAATAGTTACCTTTTTCATCATTCCTCACCTTGTTCATGTTTTATACAGCATCTGATAGCAAGTGTCAAGAGAAATTTAAAATTATAGTTCATTTACTCTGGTTAAACATAAGGAAGGAAAAGCAATTACCAGAATAAAATGATGGAATTAAAGATTCTTCTTGCAACCTAGTTAGGTATTTAGTGTTTGATGAGTGCTGGAAAAGATAAATACATTTTTCAAGGAGGACTGTATCAATCTGCAATCATGAATGAAAGACTCTGAACATGATTTAGATATCAAACATATGGTTTGCAAACAAAATCAATCTTTCTCTAGGCGGTAAGAGTTAGTTGACAATACACCGTACCTCTTTTTTGTTTGTAAATTGGAAAATGCTTTTTTAGTGGTGAATAAATTTCCTGTACCGACAGCAGATTTTTTTTTTTGCTAAGGAATATGCTAAAAGATAGATTGTGCTTTAGAAGAGACCATGCAGATGGTCTATAGAAAATCTTACAAATACAATCCCATACAAACAGATAAATGCATTCTTCACATGAGGGTAAGATGTTAATTAGTTTAGTTTAATTACAGATTTGCTACATGCCAGAAGTGTAAATTTAATGGATTGGTGATTCAACTTGATAGATTATAAAAAATAAGAGCATGTTACTTGCTGTTTTGCTGACTAACTTAACATGGATGTCCCGTGCATCTGTTATTCTACTCTGGTTAAAAATTTGCCTCGTTCATAAAGGGGTCTATATAATGATCAAACATATCAAACTCATGCTAACATACACTATGTACATCAATCTTTCTCTAAAACTAATCATATAGCCATGTCACAATTCACCCATAAGAAGTAGTTTCAAAGCAAGAAAGGGTTTTCTCTGCAACAATATGAAACTCAGGAATGTTGCTGTAATTTTGTCCTCAAAAAAAAGGAAGGGATATGATTTTAGGAGTGGATTGTAGTTGTTCTGCATTTCGGATGCAGGCAGAAAAACAGGGAAGAGATACTCATCACTTTAGGAAGAGACTGAAAAGGAAACTTCTGAATCAAGAACATCTTAAGGTATTGAAATGTGTTACTTAGGACACTGTAGAAACTCTAAGATTATGAAAGATACTAGTGTGGACATTAGAGCAGACTAGATTTAGGGTTATATTTCAGAGTGATTATAGCTCAAAAGTTCTGTCTACCCTACTGAGTTTTCATGGTTGAAATTCACACTAATCAATGCTGACCTCCTCCTGGTCTACTTACTTCTCTCCGATTCTAACAAGCATGCCTAACAATTCCACATCAACAAAGATTTCACCAATTATAAAAACAAATAGAAAAGTGAGCAAGTTCAGTGCTGATAAATTATTTGTGTTACTTTATTTAGTCAAGTCCCATTTTCATGGCTAGTCACTCATAATTTTATGAAAGTCTGTTATTGAATTATTTTATGAAAGAAAACTAAAAACTTATGATTAAAAGAAATAACATTACCTTAGATAGACATGAGTACATTTTTCATCTGTATTAACTGAGAAAGTTATCAGCTGTATTAATTATTCACTTGTATTAACACAAGAGAAAAGTGGATCAAAACTATTTCTGAAAGCAAAAGCTAAGAAAACCTGATGACCTTACTTCAATTTTTATGAAAGCTTTTACCAGTGTGTGTCCTTGAACTATAAAAGAGATTTATGTTTATTATTGGTGACTGTGAATGGGAAGGACTTATTTTAGTTAAGTTTAAATTATTTGCCATTGAAGCATTTTATATTTGTCAAAACATCACATGAATAGAAGAACGCAACCTTATTGCCCTACATTCTTCTTTTGCTTGATGTAGATCAATTTTATAAGATTACTTAATTTTATTAGCCTGCTGATAAGCAATAACTGGGTTCCCCTCTTGTCACTTGTGAAACTTCATTCATACCCTGTTAAAATATCATTAATTTTTTCTAAACATCACTGATGTTTTACATGTGGAGGTATATATATATATACATATATATATATATACACATATGTGTATATATATATGTATATATATACACATATGTGTATATATATGTATATATATACACATATGTGTATATATATATATATATACACACTCAATACATATACATAATACACTCAAATACATATACATATGTATATATATATATACATATGTGTGTATATATATATATACACTCAATACATATACATATACACTCAAATACATATATATATATACACATATGTATATATATATGTATTTGAGTGTATATGTATATGTATTGAGTGTATATATATACAAATACAAATACATATATATACATACGTGTGTATATATATATATATATATATACACAAATACAAATACATATATATATATATACATATATATGTGTATATATATATATATATATACACATATATATGTATTTGAGTGGGGGGGAAGGGGCAGAGGGAGAGAGAGAATCTTTAGCAGGCTTCACGCTCAGCACAGAGCCTGACACAGGGCTTGGTCCCACAACCCTGGGATCATGACCTGAGCTGAAATCAAGAGTTGGACACTCAGCCAACTGAGCCACCCAGGTGCCCCATGTGCAGATATATTTTGAAAAGACTTATGGATGTCCCTGTTCTTTAAACAGTAATTTTAAAATTTTCTTTCAATACATAAATCTAAGGAGGTTGTGTCTTTAGTTTTCGTTTATGACAGAAAATATCTGATGTTTCCAATGATTAAAAAGCTAATAATAAGAAAAAGCTTAAGTAAAGATACTCACAAAATCCACCCTTCTTGCATTTAACAGAAGTACATAGCAAACTTAGCCAAGTTAGAATGATATATTTTAAAATATTTTTTCATAAATATTCTAGGATGTATACCAGTGGTCTAGCAAAATAAATATTATCTATAGAGTAGGGGGGATTCATAAAATCTTTTAGAGATCAACTAAAATCCAATGTGAAAGCATATGAGAATAGTGCCTTTTTTACTCAAAGCCTGAAGGAAATGAGGCAGATATAAATATGAACTACTAGGCATAAAAGGATTTTGTTAAGGAAGACAAACATGGGTGCCAGATGCTGAACTTACATTATTCATTTCCTCATCACAACAATCTGATACAGGAGGTATTATGTTGCAAATTTTTAAAAATTGACGGATATTGACATACAACATTGTATTAGTTTCAGGTGTACAACATAATGATTCAACATTTGTAAACACAGCAAAAGGATCACAGTAAGTCCAGTCACCATCCATCATCATAAAAAAATTACAAAATATTTTTTTCTTGTGATGAGAACTTTCAAGACCTGTTCTCCCAGCAAATATGCACTACAATATCATTAGCTGTAGTCACGTGCCGCATGCCATATCCCTATGACTTATTCATTTCACAAGTGGAGGTTTGTACCTCCTGACCCCCTTCACCCATTTCTCCTACCCCAGCCATCTCCCTGCTGGCAACCAACACTGTGTTCTCTGTATCCATGAATTTTGTTTTGTTATGTTTGTTTGTTTGGCTTTTCAGATTCCATATATAGGTGAGATTATATAATACTTGTCTTTCTCTGAGTTATTTCACTTAGCACAAAACCCTCAAATCCATCCATGTTGTCACAAATCTAAGATTTTGTTATTTTTCGTGTCTGAGTAGTATTCCATTGTAAATATATACACCGCATCATGTTTATCCATTTATCTATTAATTGACACTTAGGTTGTTTCTGTATCTTGGTTATTGTAAATAATGCTACAATGAACATAGAGATGCATATATCTTTTCGAATTAGTGTTTTTATTTTCTTCAGATAAATACCCAGTAGTATGATTACTGGATCACATGGTAGTTCTATTTTTAATTTTTTTGAAGAACCTTTGTATTATTATATTCCACTGTGGCTGCACCAATTTACATTCCACCAACAGTGCATGAGGGTTCCTTTTTCTCCACATCCTCAACACTTGTTATTTCCTGTCTTTTTGATACTAGCCATTCTGACAGGTGTGAGGTGATACCTCATTGTAGTTAACTTTCCTTTTCCTGATAATTAGTGATGTTGAGCATCTTTTCATGTGCCTATTGGCCATTCTGGAAAAATTTCTATTCAGATCTTCTGCCAGTTTTTTAATCACATTGCTTTTTTCCTTGTTATTGAGTTGTATGAGTTCTTTACATATGTTGGACATTAACC
Organism: Neofelis nebulosa; assembly: GCF_028018385.1. Lineage (NCBI taxonomy): Eukaryota > Metazoa > Chordata > Mammalia > Carnivora > Felidae > Neofelis > Neofelis nebulosa. Next base: position 66,239,161 of record NC_080788.1, on the reverse strand, counting down.
CCTTATTGGATATATGACTTGCAAATATTTTCTCCCATTTGGCAGGTTGCCTTTTCATTTTTTATTTTTTTAAAGTAATTAATTATTAAAATTTTTAATTCCAGTATAGTTAACATAAGTGTTACATTAGTTTCGGTTTAGAAAGTCTCCTCATTTCCTACACTTATTGCTTATATTCAGATATTTTGGAATTGGTCTAGTGAAAAAGCTTGTACAGCGACATAATTTACTAGTATTCATTTATGCATGTAGTTCCTGTGTTGTTTCTCTCCCTTAGCAAATTCTCTCACCCTTACCATCAAAAAGGAGATAGGCTAGTCTCTTAGTTTCCTTAGCTAGAGGATTTTTATACAGGCCCAGGATGAAAGAGGTTTCTGGGTGTCTTGAAGTCTCTGGAAGCCAAATCAGCCTGGGAAACAAAAGGCTGACTGTAGGAACCAGCTGAGAGATCACACGTTAGACCAGTTCCTGCCTTTAGCTCTGAAAAAAGGCTTTTATACCCTTCACTCCACTGTCTTGAATTCAGAAAAACCACACTTCTTTCCATATACCCAGGCACCATTTTGGATGTATTTACTGAGAGGGAAAGTAAAAAGAGGGACAGAGTATGAATTATTTTTTTTATCACTCCCATAACAAGTTACCATAAATGTAGCAGTTTAAAACAACACAAATGTATTATCTCATGGCTCTAAAGTGAAAGATCTGACACAAAGCTCACTGGACTTAAGCTAGTGTCGTCAGAGGTATGTTCCTTTTCTGGAGGCTCTAGGGAGTACCCATTTTCTTGCTCATTCAAGTTACAAGCAAAATTCAGTGTTTTGCATTTGTAGGACTGAGGTCTCCATTTCCTTTCTGGCTATAAGCTGAGAGTTGTTCCAAGATTCTAGATGCTGACAACATTCCTTGGCTTGTGGGCCCTTCCTCCATCTCCAAAACTTCAACGGCTGGTTGAGTCCGTGTCATGTTTTAAATCTTTCCTCCCTCTTTTTTCATCATATCTCTTCCTCTTCTTACTTACTTACAAGGGCCTACTTTTAAGGGCCTATATTATTACCTTTGACTCATCTGGATATTAGAGTTTAATCTTCCTTCCTCAAGATCTGTAACCCTGATTTTGTCTGGGAATGTTCCTTTTACCATATAACATAACATAGTTACAGGCTCCGAAAATTAGGGCATGGACAACTTTGAGAACTATTATTCTGCCTACGACCAGGGTATTTACCTTAACATAGCTTAAATTATTGCACAGGAGTATGGTTATTATATTCTAGTAAGTTGCTTTTTCCTTATGTTGGAGGAGGGTGGTGATGAGGAAAATTAATGATCTCTGACAAACACAAAATGATAAAGTCCACTTTCTCTGTGTATTTGAATGCACATCTAAATTGTTATTCCATTACTTGAAACACAGAAATAGTTTTTAAACAGATTTTTCTTGCAGACTATGGGCCTCCTAATTCTATGCTCTGTTTACTACTGCTGAAAAACAATTCTAATTGAAAAGGGTATGTTGACTTTAAAAATAAGTACATAATAGAAATGATTACTTTTCATAGTGCCATATATATAGGCATTATTATTCTATAAATATTATTACTATGAGACCAATCCATGTCCCTCCTGCCTTAAGCAAGACAGGGGTCTTTCAGAAGTTCTGGACAATGTTTTGAAAAATGCTACTATAGACTGATACAGAACATAGCAAATCCTGAAGGGACACTTTTTATATGATGGTGGTAATTTCAAGTCTTCCAAAGCTGGATGAGGTTCTAGGGTGATTCTGTTGATTGCTGGCCGCAAGAATAGTTGGCTCCATAGAATTCCCTTTGACCCTGACATTTTGTATTAGTCATCAATATTCTGTCACTTAGACATCTGTTTGAACATTTCAAACAACACAGTTTCCAGACTAAGGGATCCTGTCTTGTATTCTTTAGACTAAATCCAAGAGTATTGTCATATCTTACTAAGACTTGATCATAATATCCCATTTCAAATTAAAAGAAATAAGTTCATTAGTGATGTGATGGATGGAGATCACTTCAATGACAAGTATCCAACAGGCTCAGAAACTGAGACCTTGTTTGAACATCCACCCAATAACCAGGAATTAATGGGTAAGTGATATTAGTATAAGCCTGGGGAATCTTAATCGGTGAAGATTTTTTCATCTGGGCATCACAGTTCTGTCTCTGTGTGTACTTCTGCTTTTGGCTCATTTCACTTTCCTTATTGTTTTTTACAATTGAGTGCTATATAGGAAACTGGTCAGAATTTATAAACATTATTGGGGATGTTTATCTGGGTGGGCTCAGTTTGTTAAGCATCTGACTCTTTTATTTATTTATTTTTTAATTTTTAAAATAATCTTGGGTTTTAAATGATTGAACAAAGAAATACACCTTCATTTTTTAAGCTTTGGTAGAACAAAGGTCATTCTCTTTTTAATAATCTATTTTGTACATGATGAGAGCAAGGAAGTTATTATTATATTAATATAAGGTGGCTAATTATGGCAAATTCCAGTTAAAATGGTTTTTCTTCTTCTAATTAAAACCTGTAAAATCAAGCCCAAATATTTTTGTTTTATTAAACAAAACAAATTAAACTAAAAACTTTTAAATTATATTTATTTATTTTTTAATATAATTTATTGTCAAATTGGTTTCCATACAACACCCAGTGCTCATCCCAACAAATGCCCTCCTCAATGCCTATCACCCACTTTCCCCTATCCCTGACCCTCATCAACCCTCAGTTTGTTCTCAGTGTCCAAGAGTCTCTTATGGTTTGCCTCCCTCCCTCTCTGTAAATTTTTTCCCCTTCCCCTCCCCCATGGACTTCTGTTAAGTTTTTCAAGATCCACCTATGAGTGAAAACATATGGTATCTGTCTTTCTCTGACTGACTTATTTCATTTAGCATAATACCATCTGGTTCCATCCATGTTGCTGCAAATGGCCAAATTTCATTCTTTCTCCTTGCCAAGTAGTATTCCATTGTATATATAAACCATGTCTTCTTTATCCATTCATCAGTTGATGGAAATTTAGACTCTTTCCATAATTTGGCTATTGTTGAAAGTGCCACTATAAACATTGGGGTACATGTGCCCCTATGCATCAGCAGTCCTGTATCCCCTGGGTAAATTCCTAACAGTGCTATGATTGGGTCATAGGGTAGTTCTATTTTTAATTTTTTTGAGGAACCTCCACACTGTTTTCCAGAGCAGCTGCACCAGTTCATTCCCAACAACAGTGCAAGAGGGTTCCCATTTCTCCTCACCAACATCTATAGTCTCCTGAGTTGTTCATTTTAGCCACTCTGACCAGCATGAGGTGGTATCTCAGCGTGGTTTTGATTTGTATTTCCCTGATGAGGACCGATGTTGAACATCTTTTCATGTGTCTGTTGGCCATCGGGATGTCTTCTTTGGAAAAGTGTCTATTCATGTCTTTTGCCCATTTCTTCACTGGATTATTTGCTTTTCAGGTATGGAGTTTGGTGAGTTCTTGATAGGTTTTGGATACGAGCCCTTTATCCAATATGTCATTTGCAAATATCTTTTCCCAATTCCACCATTTGCCTTTTAGTTTTGTTGATTGTTTCCTTTGCAGTGAAGAAGCTTTTTGTCTTGATGAGGTCCCAATAGTTCAATTTTGCTTTTAATTTTGGAGATGTGTCAAGCAAGAAATTGCTGCGGCTGAGGTCAAAGAGGTTTTTCCTTTCTTTCTCCTCTAGGGTTTTGATGGTTTCCTGTCTCACATTCAGGTCCTTTATCCATTTTGAGTTTATTTTTGTGTATGGTGTAAGAAAGTGGCCTAGCTTCATTCTTCAAGCATCTGACTCTTGATTTCAGCTCAGGTCATGATCTCATGGTTTTTAGGATCCAGCCCCGAGTTGGGCTCTGAGCTGACAGCCCACAACTTGCTTGGAATTCTCTCTCTCTCTCTCCCCCCCCTGCCCTTCCCCCACATGTTCTCTCTCTCTCAAAAAACACATTTAAAAAAGAATTTATAAACATTATTAAACACTATACTTATTTTTCTATTTTTTATCTCTTTTTTAGGAATTTTAAACTTCTAGTTAGTTGAAATACAGTGTAAATATTAATTTCAGGTGTAAAATACAGTCATTCAACACTTCTGTACAATACCTGGTGCTCATCACAGCAAGTGCACTCCTTAATCTCCATTGCCTATTTTGCCCATCCCCTCACCTACCTCCCCTCTGCTAACCATTAATTTGTTCTCTGTATTTAACAGTCTGTTTCTTGGTTTGCCTCCCTCTCTGTTTTTGTTTTGTTTCCTTTGCTTGTTTGTTTTGTTTCTTAAATTCCACATATGAGTAAAATCATATGATATTTGTCTTTCTCTAACATATTTTGCTTAACATAATACTCTCTAGCTCCATCCATGTCATTGCAAATGTCATGATTTCATTATTTTTATGGCTAAGTAATATTCCATTGCATAGATATACCACAACTTCATCATTTGCAAATATTTTCTCCCATTCTATATGTTGCCCTTTAGTTTGTTGATTATTTCCTTTGCTATGCTGAAGCTTTTTATCTTAATGAAGTCCCAATAGTTCATTTTTGCTTTTACTTCCTTTGCTTCAGGGGACATATCTAGGAAGAAGTTGCTACAGCTGATGTCAAAGAAGTTACTGCCTGTGTTCTCCTCTAGGATTTGGTATACAGCAAAAGTGGTCCTAAGAGGGAAGTATATGGCAATACAGGCTTACCTCAAGAAGCAGGAAAAATCTCAAATAAACAACCTAACTTTACTCTTAAAGGGGCTAGGGAAAGAACAACAAATGAAGCCTAAAGCCAGCAGAAGGAAGGAAATGGTAATGATTAGAGCAGAAATAAACGATATAGAAACTAAATAAAACAAACTAACAAACAAAATAATAGAACAGATCAATGAAACCAGGAGCTGGTTCTTTGAGGAAACAAAAACAAAATTGATAAGCCTCTAACCAGACTTATCAAAAAGAGAAAGAACTCAAATAAACAAAATCATAAATGAGAAATGAGAAAAAAACAACCAACACCACAGAAATACAATTACAAGAAAATTTTATGAAAAACTATATACCAAAAAATTGGACAACCTGGAAGAAATGAATAAATTCCTACAAACATATAAATTACCAAAACTGAAACAGGAAGAAGCAGAGAACCTGAACAGACTGATAACCAGCAAATAAATTGAATCAGTAATCAAAAAACTCCCAAAAAACAAAAGTCCAGGGTCAGATGGCTTCAGAAGCAATTTCCACCAAACATTTTAAGAAGAGTTAATACCTATTCTTCTCAAACTATTCCAAAAAATAGAAAAAGAAGGCAAACTTCCAAATTCATTCTATGAGACCAGCATTACCCTGATACCAAAACCAGATAAAGATTCCACTAGGCCAATCCTTGATGAACATGCATGCAAAAATTCTCAATAAAATACTATCAAACTGAGTCTACCAATACATTAAAAAAATCACTCACTAAAATCAACTGGGATTTATTCCTGGCTTCCAAGGGTGGTTCAATATTTACAAATCAAGCAATGTGTTATACCACATTAATATAGGAAAGGATAAGAACCTTGATCATATGATCATCGTTTCAGTAGATGCAGAAAAAGCATTTTACAAAGTACAATATCCATTCATGATAAAAATCCTCAACAAATATGTTTAGAAGGAACATACTTCAACATAATAAAGGCCATATATAAAAAACCCACAGCTTACCATCATCTACAATGGGCAAAAACTGAGAGCTTTTCCTCTATGGTCAGGAAGAAGACAGGGATGTCCACTCTTACCAGTTATTGAACATTTTGTATGCTTTTATGTGTCAGAATCATACTTAAATTTCCGTGCAAAGAAAATAGATTGAACTCAGTTAAGGGAAGAGGGTAAGGTAGGAGGAAGTATTCAGGGTAAATAGCCAACCTCTGAAACAACCAAACTCTGAATAACCAAAACTCTGAAAGCTTTAATTACAAGCATTTTGAGAACAATGGAGCTGAAACCATGAACTTGAGTTTATAAACCAACTCTGTTATAAAAATGAGGGGCATGACCTGGTGAGTATGAGTAAAGGTGAGGCAAAGGGGGAGTGGTGGTGGCTAAGAGCCAGAAGAAACCTTCTCACCTCAGTCAAATACCCCCAGGTTCAGAGATTTTCTTCACCCTTACAATACAGCTCTCAGAATGGGAAACACTGCCTTAATTCACAATTTCAATAACACAGGAGGTCATTATACAAATTTTTCTATAGGGTCAATACCTCAGAGGTTGACTTCAAACTATAAAGCATTTTAAACTCCTTTTGCAGGCTTAAAGTGCTCTATACCTACATATGTTATGTTATATATACTTGACTACACAGGCACAATTTGTATATAATTCCATTCCCAAAAGGCATATAGGAGGCCATGCATCTTATACTCAATTGCCACCAAAGAGCACAAAGATGAACGTTTAAGCCCAGACACTGAAACATCCCCCTAAAATTTCAAAGCATGACTTGTGGTCTCAGCCCCCTGACTCCCATTCTCTGTAATGGAAGTCAGGTGGCAAAACCCTAATGCAAACTCTTTGGAAATCCAGAAGACAGTATAATGATGTTCTTTGTTTTTGCTATGGAAACATTTATATGGGACACAGGTTCAACTGTCCATGAAATGATGCACTAATCTCCAGAGTTCACATTGTAATTTGGAGTATATTTTCTTCTCCATGTGCATGCAATTGTGAAGGTAATTGCCACCCTGAAGGTAAAGAATGCAGAGTGTCCCCCCACATAACACACAGCTACATTCTAAACTGTCTCAGAGCCAGATATTCCCTTTGTGCGTCCAAAGAAAAAGTCCAGGGAACTAGTTTGCATCTTCACTTTTTGTATGTGATCTTTCTAGAGAACCCCTGTTCTTTTCCTGATAAGCTTTGTAGGTTTGCATAAACTAGTTTGTTGTGAATAAACAATTCAGTTTCTGGCCTGAACAGTAGCATTGATTTAATATGATAAACCGAGAAAAGGTGTCGTACTTCTCAAATTTATAAATTCTATAGGGATAAATTCCTTATAAATTCTATATGGATTCCTTCTTAAAAATAAAAGGGTAGGCTTGAGATGCACTAGAGATTTATCAAACACAATGCCAGCCCCACAACTGTTCTTAGATTAGACTGAGACCACAGGTCAAAGGGCCCTACATTACATTTAGAAAGTAAAAGCACTATCTTAATTTGTGTTAACTATTTTTAGAAACTAAAATTATTTAATTTTGGGTAATGTAATGGGAAAAAAAGGAGCTACCTATGTTTTCAATGATGCCATCATATGATTACATTACTTAATTGTAACAAAAAAACCCTCTAATAATATTTTTTTTAAATTATTGTATCTAATTACCACATGAGAAATCCACTTAACTGTTTTGTACAACCTCACACTTAGGAACACATGGTTTTATGTCTATTTTATGTTGTAAAACATCACTCATTCCCTCTTCCAAACTCGACTAGGCCCTCCTTGAGGGATATAAAAGAAGTACAAGAAATAATTCTCTTCTCTTATAGCATCCAGCAGAGTATAGTTCATTATAGGAGCTCAGTGAAGCCTTGTACATGTATTGATTGATTGCCAGCATTCTGTTTTGTGACTCTTTTTAATATTTTAGATGCTGAAAGGTCATTATCATAATCATCATAAACATCATTTATCTCTTCATGACACCATTCTGGGTGCTACTTAAAATTTAGCAGTGAGTTCTAAAAGTGCAAGAATAAGGAATGGACATTGACTGACATACTCATCAAGAAAGATGGCACATGGTGTTGAAGGATTCACCTAGACATTTTAAATTAATTTTGTTGAATTTATATATAACTCAGTTCTTTCCAAAAATAATTTGAAGCATTGGGTAGTATAGACATTTAAACCAGAGAAAGAGACAAACCATAAAAGACTCTTAAATACAGAGAACAAACTGAAGGCTGCTGGAGGGGAGATGGGCAGGGGGATAGGCTAAATGGGTGAAGGTCATTAAGGAGGGCACTTGCCTGGATGAGCACTGGGTGTTCTGTGTTAGTGATGAATCACTGGGTTCTACTCCTGAAACCAATACTACATTGTATGTTCAACTAAGCTGAATTTAAATAAATAAATTAAAAAGTAATTTGAAGAATTTTTATGGCAAAAGGATGATAATGTTATAATATAAAAATAAGATATCTGAACTAATGTAAGAAGTGGTAACGTGAGGAGAGGGTGGAAGTTTGGCTGTAAGTTTCTCTGAAGTCCAGGCAAGAAGAGAGATACTCTAGGCCAGCAATTTTTCAACCTCACTTTGATGTTCTGGACTGAACAATATTATGTTGTAGGGGACTGTGCTATAAATTTCTGGATGTCTCTTATCCACTAGATGCCTGTAGTAACTCCTTCCTGTCCCTTTTATGACAACGAAAATGTCTTCAGATATTGCCCCCCATTTGAGAGTCACTACCCTAGGTGACTTAGCTTTCTTGGTAAGGACGGAGAAGTCATAGCCCAGTCCTTTGGGTGTTGGAGTATAAGAGAGAGATACTGCTATTTCCTGGCAATAATTTCTAAAGCTAATTTTAATAAAGTTGGGTGATTTGATCTACAGTGTTGTCAATAACAAGAGCTAATATTGTTACTATGAGCCAGCTGCTGAAATAGACACCATACCATACGCACATGACCTCAGTTACTCCTATGAGATAAGTAAGTATTGTGATCCTCACTTTATATCTAAATAAACAGGCTCAGAGAGATGAAGCAATTCACCTAAGGTCATAAAGTAAGTGGCAGAGCTAGGACCCAAACTCAAGCTATCTGATTTTAGAGCTACCACTCCAAGTTATCAATGACAGTCTTATAAAAAGGTGAAGCAACGTTACATCACGGATGTTAGCCTAGCTTTTCTGTAAAAGTAAAGGACATGAAATCAAAGCACAAACTAGGAAAAATGATTAACAACTCCTCCAGAGGCTATGAAGCATCCACGGTCTGCAGAAGCAGCACAGTGACAGCTGTCTGTGTTGTATATTGGTCACAATTGTTGATGACGTTGAGTCAGAGTAACAGGAAGATTGCTATGTGAACCTTCACATGATGTCTGAGTAGTGATGGGACTTCTTACTTGAAATATCCTGGCACTTAATTTTCCTTTCTTCATAGAGTTCACTAATGTGTTGTATCAGACAGCAGAACGAGAGGGAAGTTGGAAAAAAACTTGGAATTATATGATCCAGGGTGAATTGTAATGCTGCAACCTACAGATGCATTACTTTGAACAACTAGTTAACCTCTCTAATCCTTACCTGAAAACGAGTGTTGAATATTATAAACATCATATATATAGTAAAGATGTATGGTATTTATTTATTTGTAGGAATGTTATGAGAGTTGCACACTTAGGTAATTATTAAATATTTATTAAAATGTTAACTTGTGAAAATGCTTGTAACAGTACTAACATTCTTTTTTATAAATGTTATTTGCTATATTTGCTCTGGGAAACATTGGGAACTTAATATAATGAAAAAGGAAGCATTGTAATACTGGAGAATTCCAGTGCCATTTTTCCCCCCAAGAAAACATATATCACCCAATACTCTAGTTCCTCAGGTAGAAACAAGCTTTTGAGTTTTGTTGATTTATTAAATATCATCCCTGGTAGCAAATTTCCTTTGGCACTACTTTGTCAGATTATGAACTCTTCTCCCAACAGACCCACAAGATATATTTTCTCTCTTTTTGTTCTTAATTATTAGGCTCTTGAACAGAATCAAACTATGACTCGATGATTAGAAAGATTTATGCTGTCTTGCAGAATTCCAAATACATGTCTAATTTTTGACTGATTGGTAATTAGTTCCCTTCCTTAGCAATTAATTTTTTTGTAATTTAGTGGATTATGAAATCCATTCAAAGGATCTTATTAAGCCTTCAGTTCTAAACTGAATCAAGCATAAACATATATATTTTGGAGCATATTTTAAAAATACGTATCTGTAATTTCACAATGGTAAGTATTTAACCCAGATCAGGAAGTATTTATTAGTACCTACATAAGCAATGTAGGAATGTAAGATATACATAAAACTCAACTTAGCGGAACAAACAATTGCTAGGGTGGACAAGATACATGTGACAGGCTTGGAACATGCCATAGGAATTCAGAGACAGAGAGCAAGAATAAATACTGTGAGAGATAGAGTTGGTAATATATATAAATTTTTACAAATTTTAAGCAGTACACATACATGCACAATTATGCAATATTTGTACCACACATACAACACACATGTGCTCAATCTTATATATTTTTGTTGTTCTTTTACCAAAAAATGAGACTATTTTATAAATTTATTTTTCATGGATATATTTTATACCAGTGTATCTAGATCTTTTTCATTATTTTAAAAATGTGAATGATACTATATAACATGGACATGCCATATTTTAAATATTCTCCATTGATGCCCATTTTAAATGGGTTTTCAAATTTCCTCTCCTATGAAGAATGCTGCAGAGAACATTCCTGCTTTCTTATGCGAGCAATTCTGTAGGACACAGTTCTGAAGTGGAATCCCTGGGTCAAATGGTATGCATATTTAAAAACCATTACTGCATTTACCAAATTCATCTCTTATAAGCTTCCCCCATTTGTAGTCTTAAGGCGATGGAGTTCTTTCCCCCCACACTTGGGTTATATCAGTCTTTTTAATTTTTTGCCAATCTAATAGGTAAAAATGATACCTATTTAAAGAATGAGATTTTTAAACTTTGAATGACAGGTAAGAAATTAAAGCCAGAAAAATTCCTTTAGGAAACTATTATTCTAATATGACAAAGTTAATCAAGACAGTGAGGAGATAGACTATTTTGAAGCAGAGCATTCAAAATAGACTTGATACAAGTTAGGAATAAGAGTGTGAGAGAATGACATGCCCATGAAAATAAAGCAAAAACTTGCCAATGTTTGAACAGAAAAGCACTCTTGAAAATTAATCTCCCTGAAAAAGGGATTCATAGGTCTTTTGCCCAATCTTGTCCTTCTCCTTAGGGTTTTCCCTGTTCTGATTCCTACTTTTACCACCATACTTTTTCTTTAGGGAGATACTTTGCATTTGGGGCTCAAAGGTTATACCCAAATAGAATTACCATCAGTTGGTCAAGTTAGGAGGGGATAGGAACAGTTCATTTGAGAGGAAATGCAGAGCTGAATTAAGAGATTCTGAGTGGGAATGAAGAGGAGGGGAGGGATCCTAGAAGCCTCTGAGGATGTGTAATAAAAATGACTTGTTGGCTATTGAGTGTGCTAGGAATTCCATCTTAGCAAAGGTTGCTAGACTAAGTGGCCAGAACAGTCTTATTGAGATGAAAAATACAGTAGGAAGAGGGTGTCTTTAAAGGAAGATAATTCGATTTGAGGCATGTTCAGTTTGAGATGCTGCTAGTGCTGGAACATCCACAAGATGATATTTTGGAAATTCTGGTCTACATTTCAGGAATTCAATCATACTGAGGTAATGTCTGAAGTTATTTACCTGGATATAGACATCAAGAGGAAGAGAACGTGGCTAAGGAAGTATCTCCCATTAATCAGTAGGCAGAGAAGGAAGAGCATAGTGAGAAAGATCATCAGGTGAAGGGAGTCCCAGGAAAAGCAAGAAGATGAATTCTTTTTTTCTCAGCTTTATTGGGATATCATTGATAACTAAATATTGTCTATATTTCAGGTACATAACTTAATGCTTTTTTAATTGAAATATAGTTGACATACAATATTATATTAGTTTTAGGTATACAACATGGTGATTCAACAATTATATACATTATGAAATGCTCATAATGATATAAAACTTAATGTTTTGATATGTGCATACCTTTTGAAATGATTACTACAGTTAAGCTAATTAACATATCCATCACCTCACAGTTACTATGTAACTATGTTTCTTTTGTGTGTGTGTGTGTGTGTGTGTGTGTGTGATGAATCCAGCAAGGTACGAGGGCTCCAATTTGTCCACATTCTTGCTTATACCTTTATTATCTATATTTTTATTATAGCTATCTTAGTGGGTGTGAGGTAGTATCTCATCATATGTTTGATTTACTAGTTTTTTTTTTCCTTTGTAGAAAGGCCAATTAAAATTGCCTATTAAAATTCTTTGTCCACTTCTAAATTGGATTATGATTTTATTGTTGAGTTGTAAGTATTCTTTATATATTCTAGATGGAAGTCCCTCATCAGAAAAATGATTTGTGAATATTTTCTCCCATCCTGTGGATTGTTTTTCACTTTCTTCATGATGTCTTTTGAAAACAAAAGTTTTTAATTTTATAAAGTCTATTTTATCTATTTTTTTCCTTTGGTTTTTGTTTTGTTTTGTTTTCATATCTAAGGGGCTGTTGCCAAATCTAAAGTTGTGAATATTGACTCCATTATTTTCTTCTTAGAGTTTTATAGTTTTTAGCTTTTACATTTAGATATATGATCTACTTTAAGTTAATTTTATTTTTTTGTTAAAATTTTTTTATGTTTATTTATTTTTGAGAGATGAGAGAGAGACAGAGCATGAGTTGGGGACGGGCAGAGACAGAGAGGGAGACACAGAATCTGAAACAGGTTCCAGGCCCTAAGGTGTCAGCACAGAGCCTGACACGGGACTCGAACTTGGGAATGGTGACCTGAGCTGAAGCCTGACGCTTAACTGACTGAGCCACCCAGACACCCCAAGTTAATTTCTGAGTATGGCCTGAGTAAGAAGTCCAACTTCATTGTTTATAGATACTCAAATGCCCCAGCACCATCTGTTGAAAAGAGTATTTTACCCCATTGTCTTGGCTCCCAATTAGGTTTTGATATTCTATGTATTTTTTTGAGCCTATTTTTCTGTTCATTTATGGTGTCATTTCTGAATAGAAACAATATGTATGGGGCGCCTGGGTGGCTCAGTTGGTTGAGTGTCCAAGTTTGGCTCAGGTCATGATCTCACAGTTCATGAGTTTGAGCACCACATTGGGCTCTGTGCTATTGGCACAGAGCCTGCTTTGGATCATCTGTCCCCCTCTCTCCACACCTTGCTCTCTCTCTCTCTCTCTCTCTCTCTCTAAAAAATAAATAAACATCAAAAAAAAGAGAAATCTTTAAAGGAAATGTTTCTTTTAAGAAAAAAAGAAACTAGGGGTGCTTGGGTGGCTCAGTCGCTTAGGCATCTGACTCTTGATTTCAGCTCAGGTCATGATCTCACAGTTTGTGGGATGGAGCCCCTCATCAGGCTCTGCACTGACATCACTGAGCCCTCTTAGGATTCTCTCTCTCCCTCTCTCTTTGCCCTTTCCCCACTTGCTGTCTCTCTCTAAAAATAAATAAATATTAAAAAATTAAAAAAAGAAACTTAGTATTTATGTTATCAACACCATTAATATTCTACTTTATGATATCTGTTTGCTTAAGAAGTTCTACCATTTCCCAGTTTCCAAATATATGTTTCTATAGCTTCACCTGTTAGCTTTATAATTTTATTTTTCACATTAGGTCTTTATTCTATCTGAAATATGCCTTATGGGTGGTGTAAGTTATATATCCACCATTATTTTCTCCATGTGGCAAGATGACTTTTCTTGTTCTGAGACTCAGACCAAGAGATATGACTTTTCTTGTTCAAATTTCTAATCAAAAGCTGGGTAAATTTAGAAAGTTGTGCCAAATTCAAGTAATAGAGAGCACAGATTTTTCAGGACAAGGTAGATAAACGAACTCTTACAATGGTGACTCACTGTGAAAGTTTTCTTATAAAGGATGCTTAGTTAAGAGAAATAGTTTAGATCAAAGATAGTTTGGACACTGGTGTTCCTTTTCTTGAATTACCAAGTAATACGATAATGACTGAAGTACTAATTTGCCCAATATTATTGAAGGCGTCCCTCAAGCCCATAGTTCCTGGCCTTTAAAGGAGCATAGAATAGTCCCAGGTCTTTTTATTATGTTTTATTTTGCCACAGATTTTCCCCACCAGGCACTAGACGGGCTATGCTGATGTCATGCCACACACCCAGCAAGGTAATTACAATCCACAGAAGGAACTTAAAAGTACATCGATGTGTCTTTAGTGTATACTTTGGAACCATTACAGTCTATCTTATTAAGTAGTTAAAAAATTTTAAGATAATACATCATAATCTATTAGATATATTTAGATCTGGTTTAATCTTCTGGACACTTGATAATTCTTCAAAATAAAAACTGTAACAAAAATACAACTCTGAAATCCTTAAAATTTAGCAGTAAGAAATACTTTCATGTGACAACTAATTTTGATAGCAAAATATTTCTTGTATCTACATGTAATTGTTTCAAGTGTAGATGAAATAGCATCTTTAAACAAGTGAGTTAAAAGGAGAAAGAATTTAATTGCTTAGGTTGCTAAATTTACAAGACAGGGAAAACTTTCCAGAATTGTGTAAAAAATAGAGCCATGAGAAAATCTTGCTTAAGAAAAAATGTGCTAATTCCTTAAGCTCCCAGTTTGATGACACTAATATAAACTCTAATATAAAACTTTTTTTTAGGATAACAGAATAGCCAGCATGTTTCAACTTCTTAGAGATTTAATCATGCGGATTTTCACCCTCAAGAATCCAAATTGTGTAAGATTTTCCAATGTATGGAACATCACTTATATTTTTTCTCTTTGTAATTTTTAGATACTTCCTGTGTAGTGTGTAGTTTCCCTTACTTTTTTTGAATAACATCAGTTTTTAACACTGAAGACTCAGACCAAGGAGACTATACTGCAGAGGATTTAAGTGAATCCTTTTAAGTGTATCTTTGAATGAATCCTACGAATCTTACAAATTGACAGAATAATGGCAGGTGGATGGATCTTTGAACTTACAAACCCAAACAGTATGCATAAAATAAAGGAGTCTTGGTAACGAGCCATCACAAACAATTCCCAAGTGTACATATCTCAATGTTATCTATGGCCAAGGGCTAAAATACTTTGCCTATCTGTAAGAAACTCACTAAAGACAAAAATGAAAACTTTGTTAGAGTCGTCTATTTTTCTCACCTTGAATTTGGTGTGAGTTTTAGATGAATCAAGAAAAAATAATTACTATTAGGAAAAAGGACTAAAGTAAAAGAAATAATGGATATGAGTATGAAGAATATTAGGAATCTTCATCTTAAAAAGTAAAAGTTAACTATCATCCTGATTTAAATCTATAAAGTGTGAATATTATCATTAAAGGTCATGGACATAGTTGCCAAGTTTCATATTATTAGAATTAAACACTTTGTGGAGCTTGCGTCAGAAAAATTTATGACAAGATTCAGAAGAACTACTTACACAGCAGCAATAAAGATAGGATACTCAATACTCCAAGGATCTGTATACTTAACTAACAGAAAATTATTTAGCATAGTTTAAGGATGTCAGAAAAGATGCCAGTAAGAGTAAAGTAATCCAGCCATTTGGCCAGCATGACTTTCTTGGCCCCTTCTCCTCCTTGCATAAGGTTGGCATTTATGTTTGATGCTAACAGAGAGCCTCAGATATAAAGCACTTGGCAAGTAAATGACTCCTGTACTCTTCTTTAAAGTCTACTCCAAGAGACATTTCAAATAACAGGGATATTTCAAGATGCAAAACTCAGTAATGGGAAAACTGCACTGTTCAAAAGGAAAAAAAAACCTGTCAATGAATATTAAAGTCATGAAATAATAAAATTTAGACTAAATATCTCATAAGACGATTATGATGAAATTAGTGAAATTTCTAATTATTACTTTAAAGACAAGTATAAGGTAAACCAATAATAAGGAACTAGATAAAATAAATCTGGGAAATGCCATATCACCACAGAATAAGAAGGTAGAAGGAAAAAACAACTTATACCAATATTGTTAATGTCTTTAGTGGCCCAAAGAGAGAGCTAATGGACATTGCTCAACTCTTTAATAATGAGAAAAGGGGCTCCTGGGTGACTCAGTCAGTTAAGCGTCCAACTTTGGCTCAGGTCATGATCTCATGGGTTTGTAGGTTTGAACCCTGCATCAGGCTCTGTGCTGACAGCTCAGAGCCTAGAGCCTGCTTCAGATTTTGTGTCTCCCTCTCTTTTTGCCCTCCCTTATTCATGCTCTGGCTCTGTCTCTCTCTCTCTAAAAAATAAACAAACATTAAAAAAATAATAATTAGAATGAAACAGCTTAAAGTGTGGCTTAGAAAATCAAAAGATTTGGAGGATAAAAATCAATGAAAATACAATTTATATAGTGCACAATAAAAACCAAAAGAAGCACTTCTGTAATGTCAGGAAACATGACCAAAAAAAGATAAACATAGACTTATTGCAGTAAAATAAGCAGGTAAAACGCTATCTAAAAAAGTTCAACTATGTACATCCTATAAGATGTTTGTGTTTACACACAATGACTAAAGAGACTAAAAAAGAAAGCTGGTTGTAATATCAGAAAGGTGGAATTCAAGACAGAAAGTAAGGGGAAAAAGGGCCAATATTTAATGATAAGTGATATGCACAATGTATGCCATGAAACATGTGAAAAATAAATGTATAAAGTGTAATTTTTAAAAGAAATACATAAGATTGACAGGAGCATAATAGCTCTAGAGAATTTTCAAAAGTTGATTATGACTAACCCTAAGAAAACTTTCATTAGATCTCACAGGGCAGAAAATTTAGGAGGAACATTTCTGTAGCAAAGCAATACAACTACATGATATAACTTTAGAACATCACATTAAAATCAGTTAAAAATTTAAAAACAAAAACATTTTACTAAATAATTCTACTACCAAATAGGAAAGGCAAGCTAACTATAATTATGGAATATTGAAAAATCATAGTAAGATTACAAATTAGAAAAACATGATATATAGTTAAAGCTGTACTCAGAGTCAAATTCATAGCTTCACACATCTTAATTTTTCCAGCTTTATTAACATATGCTCGACAAATAAAAAAATTGTATATATTTAAGTATACAATGCAGTGCTTTGATAAAAGTATACCTTGTGTAATGATTACCACATTTAAGCTAATTAACATATCCATAATCTCATGACACATTTTAAAAAATCATTTTATTTTATTTTCACATTGATAAGTGCATTCTTTAATCCCCATCTCCTATTTTACCCATCTACCCATCCACCTCCCCTCTGATAACCATCAGTTTATTCTCTATAATTAAGAGTCTATTTCTTGGTTTGTCTCTCTTTTCCTTTGTTTTTTTTTTTAATTTAATTTTTTTTAATTTACATCCAAATTAGTTAGCATATAGTGCAACATGATTTCAGGAGTAGATTCCTTAATGTCCCTTACCTATTTAGCCCATCCCCATTCCAAACCTCTCCCATAACCCTCAGTTTATTCTCCATATTTTTTTTTTAATTTTTTTTTTTCAACGTTTTTTATTTATTTTTGGGACAGAGAGAGACAGAGCATGAACGGGGGAGGGGCAGAGACAGAGGGAGACACAGAATCGGAAACAGGCTCCAGGCTCCGAGCCATCAGCCCAGAGCCTGACGCGGGGCTCGAACTCACAGACCGCGAGATCGTTACCTGGCTGAAGTCGGACGCTTAACCGACTGCGCCACCCAGGCGCCCCTTGTTCTCCATATTTATGAAGCTCTTCTGTTTTGTCCCCCTCCCTGTTTTTATATTATTTTTGTTTCCCTTCTCTTATGTTCATCTGTTTTGTCTCAAAGTCCTCATGAGTGAAGTCATATGATATTTATCTTTCTCTGACAAATTTCACTTAGCATAATACCCTCCAGTTCCACCCATGTAGTTACAAATGGCAAGATTTCATTCTTTTTGATTGCCGAGTAATACTCCATTGTATATATATCCCACATATTCTTTATCCAATCATCCATCGATGGACATTTGGGCTCTTTCCATACTTAGGTTATTGTTGATAGTGCTGCTATAAACATTGGGGTGCATATGTCCCTTCAAAACAGCACACCTGTATCTCCTGGATAAATACCTAGTAGTGCAATTCCTGGCTTGTAGAGTAGTTCTATTTTTAATTTTTTGAGGAACCTCCATACTGTTTTCCAGAGTGGCTGCACGAGCTTGCATTCCCACCAACAACGCAAAAGAGATCCTCTTTCTCTGCATCCTCGCCAACATCTGTTGTTGCCTGAGTTGTTAATGTTAGTCATTTTGACAGGTGTAAGGTGGTATCTCATTGTGGTTTTGATTTGTATTTCCCTGATGAGGAGTGATATTGAGCATCATTTCATGTGTCGGTTGGCCATCTGGATGCCTTCTTTGGAGACGTGTCTATTCATGTCTTTTGCCCATTTCTTCACTGGATTATTTGTTTTTTGGGTATTGAGTTTGATAAGTTCTTTATAGATTTTGGACACTAACCCTTTATCTGATATGTCCTTTGCAAATATCTTCTCCCATTCCGTTGATTGCCTTTTAGTTTTGTGGATTGTTTCCTTTGCTGTGCAGAAGCTTTTTTTTTGATGAGGTCCCAATAGTTCATTTTTGCTTTTGTTTCCCTTGCCTCCGGAGACCTGTTGGGTAAGAAGGTGCTGCGGCCAAGATCAAAGAGGTTTTTGCCTGCTTTCTCATCGAGGATTTTGATGGCTCCTGTCTTACACTTAGATCTTTCATCCATTTTGAGTTTACTTTTGTGAATGGTGTAAGAAAGTGGTCCAGGTTCATTCTTCTGCATGTCGCTGTCCACTTTCCCAGCACCACTTGCTGAAGAGACTGTCTTTATTCCATTGGATATTCTTTCCTGTTTTGTTAAAGATTAGTTGGCCATATGTTTGTGGGTCCATTTCTGGGTTCTCTACTCTGTTTCAATGATCTGAGTGTCTGTTTTTTGTGCCAGTACTGTCTTGATGATTACAGCTCTGAAGTATAGCTTGAAGTCCAGGATTGTGATGCCCCCTGCTTTGGTTTTCTTTTTGAAGATTGCTTTGGCTATTTGAGGTGTTTTCTGGTTCCATACAAATTTTAGGATTACTTGTTCTAGCTATGTGAAGAATGCTGGTGTTATTTTGATAGGGATTGTATTGAATATGTAGATTGCTTTGGGTAGTATTGACAGTTTAACAATATTTGTTCTTCCTATCCAGGAACATGGAATCGTTTTCCATTTTTTTATGTCTTTTTCAATTTCTTTCATAAGCTTTCTACAGTTTTCGGTGTATAGATTTTTCACCTCTTTGGTTAGATTTATTCCTAGGTATTTTATGGTTTTGGGTGCAGTTGTAAATGGGGTCAATTCCTTGATTTCTCTTTCTGTTGCTTCATTGTTGGTGAATAGGAATGCAACCGATTTCTGTGCATTGATTTTTATATATCCTGCAACTTTGCTGCAGTGGAAAAAGTTTGATCTCCTCCTGGCCAATTTGGATGCCTTTTATTTCTTTGTGTTGTCTAACTGCAGAGGCTAAGACTTCCAATACTATGTTGAATAACAGTGGCGAGAGTGGATATCTCTGTCTTATTCCTGACCTTAGGGGGAAAGCTTTCAGTTTTTCCTCATTGAGGATGGTATTAGCGTTGGGTCATTCATATATGGCTTCTGTGATCTCAAGGTATGATCCTTCTATCCCTATTTTCTTGAGGGTTTTTATCAAGAAAGGATGCTGTATTTCATCAAATGCCTTCTCTGCATCTATTGAGAGGATCATATGGTTCTTATCCTTTCTTTTATTGATGTGATGAATCACGTTGTCTTGTGGATGTTGAACCAGCCCTGCATCCTAGGTGTAAATCCCACTTGATTGTGGTAATTTTTTTAATGTATTGTTGGATCGGTTGGCTAATATCCTGTTGAAGATTTTTGCATCCATGTTCATCAGGGAAATTGGTCTATAATTCTCCTTTTTAGTGGGGTCTCTGTCTGGTTTTGGAATCAAGGTAATGCTGGCTTCATAGAAAGAGTTTGGAAGTTTTCCTTCCATTTCTATTTTCTGGAACTGCTTCAAGAGATTAGGTGTTAACTCTTCCTTAAATGTTTGGTAGATTCCCCTGGAAAGCCATCTGGCCCTGGATTCTTGTTTTTTGGCAGATTTTTGATTACTACTTTGATTTCCTTACTGGTTATGGATCTGTTCAAATTTTCTATTTCTTCCTGTTTCAGTTTTGGTAATGTACATGTTTCTAGGAACTTGTCCATTTCTTCCAGGATGCCCATTTTATTGGTGTATAATTGCTCATAATATTCTCTTATTATTGTTTTTATTTCTGCTGTGTTGGTTGTGATCTCTCCTCTTTCATTCTTGATTTTATTTATTTGGGTCCTTTCCTTTTTCTTTTTGATCCAACTGGCTAGTGGTTTATCAATTTTGTTAATTATTTCAAAGAACCAGCTTCTGTTTTCATTGATCTGTTTTACTCGTTTTTTGTTTTTTTGTTTTTTTTTTGTTTCGATAGCATTAATTTCTGCTCTAATCTTTATTATTTCCTGTCTTCTGCTGTTTTGGGGTTTTATTTGCTGTTCTTTTTCCAGCTCTTTAAGGTGTAAGGTTAGGTTGTGTATCTGAGATCTTTCTTCTTCTTTAGCAAGGCCTAGATTACTGTATACTTTCCTCTTATGACTGCCTTTGCCACGTCCCAGAGGTTTTGGGTTGTGGTGTTATCATTTTCATTGGCTTCCATATACTTTTTAATTTCCTCTTTAACTTCTTGGTTGGCCCATTCATTCTTTGTAGGATGCTCTTTAGTCTCCAAGTATTTGTTACCTTTCCAAATTTTTTCTTGTGGTTGATTTTGAGTTTCATAGCGTTGTGGTCTGAAAATATGTACAGTATGATCTCGATCTTTTTGTACTTGCTGAGGGCTGATTTGTGTCCAAGCATGTGGTCTATTCTGGAGAAAATTCCATGGGCACTGAAGAAGAATGTATATTCCACTGCTTTAGGATGAAATGTTCTGATTATATCTGTGAAGTCCATCAGGTCCAGTGTGTCATTCAAAGCCATTGTTTCCTTGTTGATTTTTTGATTAGATGATCTGTCCATTGCTGTGAGTGGGGTGTTGGAGTCTCCTACTATTACGGTATTACTATGGATGAGTTTCTTTATGTTTGTGATTGATTTATGTATTTGGGTGCTTTAACGTTTGGCACATAAATGTTTAAAATTGTTAGGTCTTTTGGTGGATGGACCCCTTAATTATGACATAATGTCCTTATTCATCATCTCTTGATACAGTATTTATTTCAAAGTCTAGATTGTCTAAGTATGGCTACTCCAGCTTTCTTTTGTTGACCATTAGCATGATAGATGGTTCTCCATCCCCTTACTTTCAATCTGAAAGTGGGTCTCATGTAAACAGCATAAGGATGGATCCTGTCTTCTTATCCATTATGTTACTCTATGTCTTTTGATTGGACCATTGAGTCCAATGACATTTACAGTGAGTACTGAAAGATATGAATTTATTGCCATTATGATGCTTGTAGAGTTGGAGTTTCCGGTGGTGTTCTCTGGTCCTTTCTAATCTTTGTTGCCTTTCCAAATACATATATACACACACACACATATGTATTTATAAATTTATATTAATTTTTATAAATTTTATAAAGAAAGAAAGAAAGAAAGAAATATATATATATATATATATATATATATATATATATATATATTCCCCCCCCCCCCATCTTTTCTCCCCTCAGAGAGTCTCTCTTAAAATTTCTTACAGGGTTGGTTTAGTGGTCACAAACTCCTTTAATTTTTGTTTTTCTGGGAAACTTTTTATCTCTCCTTCTATTTTGAATGACAGACTTGCTGGATAAAGAATTCTTGGCTGCATATTTTTCTGTTTCAGCACATTGACTATATCCCACCACTCCTTTCTGGCCTGCCAAGTTTCTGTGGATAGGTTTGCTGCAAACCTGATCTGTCTTCCCTTGTATGTTAGGGACTTTTTTTCCCTTGCTGCTTTCATGATTCTCTCCTTGCCTGAGTGTTTTGTGAATTTGACTACGATATGCCTTGTTGATGGTTGGTTTTTGTTGAATCTAATAGGGATCCTCTGTGCTTCCTGGATTTTGATATCTGTGTCTTTCCCCAGGTTAGGAAAGTTTTCCACTATGATTTGCTCACACAACCCTTCTACCCCTATTTCTCTCTCTTCCTCTTCTGGGACCCCTATGATTCTGATATTGTTCTTTTTTAATGAGTCACTGATTTCTCTAATCTTAACTCGTGCTCTTTTGCCTTAATCTCCCTCTTTTTTTCTGCTTCATTATTCCCCATAATTTTGTCCTCTGTATCGCTGATTCTCTGTTCTGCCTCATCCATCCTTGCTGCCATGGAATCCATTTGAGATTGCAGCTCAGTTATAGCATTTTTTATTTCATCCTGACTACCTTTTACTTCTTTTATCTCCACAGAAAGGGATTCTAATCTATTTTCAACTCCAGCTAGTATTATTATTATCATGATTCTAAATTCTGATTCAGATATCTTGCTTGTATCTGTGTTGGTTAAGTCTCTGGCTGTCGTGTCTTCCTGCTCTTTCTTTTGGCATGAATTCCTTTGTTTTGTCATTTTGAAGAGAGAAAAGGAATTAGTGGGGTAGAAAAAATTAAAATTAAGAAATATTAAAACTAAAAAATATTTTAAAAAAACAATTAGAAACAAACACACACAACATAAAATCAAATAAATTATGCTATATTCTAGGTGTGTTTTAGTCTGGGTGTTGAAAGTGGCTTAATAGATTAGAGGGAAAAAGGGGAAAAAAGAAAGAAAAGGAAATCGTTTGAAATTTTGAAAAAATGAATACACTGAAGTAGACTAAAATGAACTGATGGAAGTAAAATAGAACTCGAAAAAATTTACACAAAATAAAAAATATAGTAGGAAAAAAAGAAAAATGTTTTTAATAAAAATTGAAAATAAAAGTGAATTTTTTTTCTTTCTGTATTGAAGAAAAAGAAAAGAAATGAAAAAGAGAAAAAGAAAGAAAGAAAGAAAGAAAGAAAGAAAGAAAGAAAATTGAATGGTTGGACTGGCTAACAGACAGAAATATGACTGAAATTACTTTGTTTTCCTCTAGAAGTCAAACTAGGAAGTGCTTTACAGTCCATTAACTACGCAGGTGGTGAGACTTGTGTTCTTGAAGAGTGAAGTGGGCCCAGTTGGGCAGGGCTTAGTGTAACTGGTCCATCCTCCACTAGATGGCGCTGCTATCCTACTGGGGTAGATTGTTGTGGCACTTGTAGGTGCCTACGTGCATGCGCAGGAGCGGTGAAAATGCTGTTACCCAGCTACCCAGTCTCTAGTATCAGAACTCTCCCTGATCAGCAATCACACACCAGTCCTTTCTCTTCAGCTTCCATCCACTCCCCACTTCCACACTGTCTGAGACCAAGCCCCAAGCAGCACCTCCCTTCTGAGTTTTGTCTCAGATGCAGCTGCCTTCCCCAGCCCCCCACATCTGAGGGACTGTGGCTTTGACCCACTCTGCCCCTTTGTGGAGGGTCTCACCGAGCAATGGCTGGGTGCCAGCCACACCCAGGAGCACTTGTGGGACCATGCTGCTGCCAATGCCCAGAGACTGCGGCCAGGTGTCAGCCCCTCCCCAGAAAAAGTTCACGACACAGTGTAGCAGCAGCGCCTCAGGGATTATAGAAAATCACAGCACACATCTGGCACCAGGCTTCACCCCCAAAGACTTTGTTCCAGCACCAGTGAATGTGGCCATTCTCTGGGGTCTGCTGGGCCCCAGTGGCCTCACAGCCTCTACCAAATGTCTTTCCAGCAGTGGAACCGCTTCTCCCTGTGTGGCCCGAGAACCTCCCAGACCCCACTCTGGTCCTGGGGATTCACCCTTCCCACCAGAGCACTGCCAGGTATTGAGCTGCAGAGTTTCAGACTTTGCGCTCCCCCGGTTTACAGTCTTAATGGAATTTAAACCCTCTCCCTTCTCCCTTTTCCCTTTTTAGTTCAGTCCCTGCAGCTGTTTACAATTTTCCATTTTCTCTCCAGTTGCTTTTGGGGAGGGGTGCTTTTCCCATATTCTCCCCCCCATCTCCATCCTCTCTCTGCCCACAAAAGCAGCTCCCTGCCCTCCATGGCTTCTCTCTCCTCAAGTTCACCTTTCCACGCTGTGTACCTGCTGAATTCTGTGGTTCAGGTTATACAGATTGTTGTGTTAATCCTCAGATCAGTTTTCTAGGTGTGCAGGATGGTTTAATGTTGGTATGGCTCTATTTCTTAGACGCAAAACACAGAAAAACTTACATGCTGTTCCGCCATCTTGGCTCTTCCCCCTTTGTTTCTTAAATTCCACATATGAGTGAGATTATATGGTATTCATCTTTCTCTGACTTATTTCACTTAGCATTACCCTCTCTAGCAGTATCCATGTCATTGAAAATGCAAGATTTCATTCTTTTTAAAGGCCAAATAATATTCCATTGATCTATATATATGTATACACACACATATATGTATGTGTATACTGCATCTTCTTTTTTTAAAAATTTTTCTTAATGTTTATTTTTCAGAGAGAGAGAGACAGAGCATGAGCAGGGGAGGGGCAGAGAGAGGGAGACACAGAATCCAAAGCAGGCTCCAGACTCCGAGCTGTCAGCACAAAGCCTGACGTGGGGCTCAAACCCATGAACTGTGAGATCATGACCTGAGCCAAAGTCAGGCACTTAACCAACTGAGCCACCCAGGTGCCCCTATACTGCATCTTCTTTATCCATTCATCAGTCAATGGATATTTGAGCTCTTTCCATAATTTGGCTATTGTTGATATTGCTGCTATAAACTTCGGGATGCATGTATCCCTTTGAATTGATGTTTCTGTGTTTTGTGGGTTAATACCTAGTAAAGTGATTCTTGGATCATAATGCAGTTCTATTTTTAATTTTTTGAGGAACTTCCATGCTATTTTCCACAGTGGCTATACCAGTTTGCATTCCCACCAACAGTGCAAGAGGGTTCCTTTTTCTGCACATTCTTGCCAATACCTATTGTTTCTTATCTTGTTTATTTCCGCCATGCTGACTGGTGAAGTGATATCTCATTGTAGTTTTGATTTACATTTACTTAACGATGGGTGATGTAGAGCATCTTTTCATGTGTCTATTGGCCATCTGTATGTCTTCTTTATAAAAATGTCTATTCATGTCTTCTATTTTTTAATTTGATTATTTTTGGAGTATCGAGAGTTGTCAGTATGCTTTATTAAGTGAGAAAAGGTAAAAATGGAGCAAATTTTGCAATTCAAGATGTTTGAAAAATAAACGTAAAGTAAAACTAAGGAAACTGAAGTCAAAAAATGTGAAGACAAAACCAAATGCAATGCATTAGAAAAAAAAATATTTGCATTGAGAGGTGATTTTTTTTTGAATGAAGTATTTTAATTAGACAAACCTCTAGAACCATGCTTTTTGAATGGTGCTTTGAAAAAATAAGGAGTTACTCATCAAATAAGCTTTCCAAATGCTGCATCTAGATTTACAATGTAAATCAACATTAAAGAAACCTAGGAGTTAAAAACCTCTAACTTGTTTAATTCTCCATTTCACCCCTCTCTGACCATAGATCTTTTCCCTAATGTTTTTATATCTGATTCTCACTATTCCATGGAACCTACTTTGGGAAATAATTCTCTGTATAACCTAACCAAGTAGGAGGAGGATACATACAAATAGAGATTAGAAATTTAAAAATACTGATTTTGCTGGGGCATCTGGGTGGCTCAGTCAGTTGAGCATCCAACTTCAGCTCAGGTCATGATCTCGCAGTCTGTGGGTTTGAGCCTTTCATCAGGCTCTGTGCTGACAGCTCAGAGCCTGGAGCCTGCTTCTGATTCTGTGTCTTCCTCTCTCTGCATCTCCCCTGCTCTCATTCTGTCTTTCTCTCTCTCT
Organism: Neofelis nebulosa; assembly: GCF_028018385.1. Lineage (NCBI taxonomy): Eukaryota > Metazoa > Chordata > Mammalia > Carnivora > Felidae > Neofelis > Neofelis nebulosa. The sequence continues at coordinate 66,213,213 of NC_080788.1, read as the reverse complement.
TCCAAAAATAAATAAACATTAGAAAATTTAAAAAAATACAGATTTTGCTGAAATTAAAAAAATGTGTTATTCTTTGAAATAATATATGTGAGTCAGTCTTAAAACCTGCCACACATACAGCTGAAAATCATAATTAAATGAGCTATTTAAAGAAAGCAAATAGTATTCAAAGTGATTAATGGAAAATCTTGTAAAGTTGCCAGTCATCATGGAAGAAAACAAACATATGTTGTGAAAATATTAACTGATATAAGCACAAATCCAGTTCCACAAGTGAGTTCACTAAAACTTTCAAAAAACAGATATTCCTATGCCATATAAAATATTTTTGCAATAGGTAATGTGAAACAAAGGGAAAAAATAGTGTCAATTTATTGTTTTAAAAACTAATTTAACCCTGAAAACAAAGTCTGACAAAAATTTCTAGATCAGCCACTATGACATGAATATGGATTCAGAAATTTAATTTTTTCAAAAAATTTTTTAATGTTTTTATTTATTTTTGAGAGAGACAGAGTATGAGTAGGGGAGGGGCAGAAAGAGAGGGAGACACAGAATCCAAAGCAGTCTACAGGCTCTGAGCTGTCAGCACAGAGCCTGACATGGGGCTTGAACTCACATGCCAGGAGATCATGACCTGAGCTGAAGTCATACACCCAACCAATTGACCCATCCCTGGATTCAGAAATTAAAATACAAGAGGACTTTTCAAAAGAACACACTACTTCTGTAATATTAATAAGAGTTCCATGAAAGATCTGTAAATACTAGGTTAGAGAATACCACATAGTAATGTAAAATTATTGATAATTTTAAAATGCTAAAATTCAGTGTGAACCTTAAAGTGGAGAAAGCAGTTTGCATTGTAAATGAATCTACTTGACTGTGCATTTTTTTTTTTTTGGATAGACACACTGTAGGACCAATAACTGATGAAATATCAGTGCCGGAAGTCCTGCTTTAGAGGCATTAGCATTAATGACAGGTCTAAGCCAAGAATACCCATAAACACCAGTTACAAAAATATATTTTAGAAGATTAAAAAATGTAAGAAAAAAGGGGGGAAAGCATAGCTTTTGCAGAAACTCACTTTTTCCTGATTCTCAAGTGTCTGTTCATAAACACTGTTTTTAACCACCAATATAGTAAGGAATCAAAGCTTTTCCTTCATCATAATCATCATTGTCGTCATTTTCGTCATCATCATCATCCTCATCAAAGTATAATACACAATATTATCACTTCCTAGGAAACAAATGAATAAACTGAGGAACTATTAGAAATAGTAAGAGAGTTCAGTAAACAGCACAATTATAAAATGAATAGAAATTACAGATTTTCTACATACCATAAATAAAATATGATAAGCAAAAATCCCATTCATAATAGCACAAAAATGTAAACAACCGAGAATAAAGTTAATAATAATCAGAAACTGTATAAATAAGACTTCAAATTTTCAATAAATAATGTAAAAAAAAGAATAAATGCATAATGAGACTCAAAATTTTATAGATGTCAATTTTTCTCAAAATACTATGTACACTTAATGCTTCCTCAATACTATATACATGTAATGCTTCCCCATGCTTCCCAGTGTCACACTGTAATTAATTTTGCAAGTTGACAAAGAGTATTAAATTGAATGTGAAAAAATAACACAGTACTTGAAGTCCTAGCCAGAGCAATTAGGTAAGAAAAAGAAATTAAAGGCATCCAAATCAGAAAGATAAAGAAAAACTGTTTCTATTTGCAGATGATATGACATTATATATAGAAAACTCTAAAGACTCCAAAAAAACTGTTAAAAACTAACAAATGAATTCCACAAAGTTGCATAATACAAAATAAATATACAAAAACTACTTGCATTTTCATACACTAGCAAAGAACTATCAGAAAGAGAAATTTTTTTAAAAATCCCATTTACCATTGGATCAAAAAGAATAAAATACTTAGGAAAAAAATTAACACAAAGGTGAAAGATTTGTACACTGAAAAATGTAAGACATTGGTGAAAGAAACTGAAAAAGACACAATAAATGGAAATACATTCTGTGCTCATGGATTGGAAAAATTAATATTTTTTAAATGTTCATACTATGCAAAGTGATCTACAGATTCAATGCAATACCTATCAAAATTCCAATGGCATTTTTCACAGAACTGGAAAAAAATTCTTAAAATTTGCATGGAACCACAAAAGATCATACTTAGCAATCTTAAGAAAGAAGAACAGAGCTGGAAGCATCACACTTTCTAATTTGAAACTATATTATAGAGCTACAGTAATTAAGTGAAACAATGGATTCATGGAACATAAGAGAGCCCAGAATAAACACAGGCATGTTTGGTTAATTAATCTATGAAAAAAGAGCCGAGAATATATGATGGGGAAAGGACAGCCTCTTCAATAAATGGTGCTGGAAAAGCTGGGCAGTCTTGTGCAAAAATATTAAACATGACATCTATTTTATACCTTATAAAAATGAACTCAAAATGGATTAAAGACTTGTATGTAAGACCTGAAACCATAAAGCTCCTGGAAGAAAACATAGGGAGTGAGTTCCTTGACATTGGTCTTTGCGAAGATTTTTTTGGATTTAACATCATAAGCTTGGGCAACAAATGCAAAAATAAACAAATGTGACTACATCAAACTAAAGACCCTCAGTACAGCAAAGGATACCACCCACAAAATGAAAAGGCATTCCACAGAATGGGAGAAAATATTTGCAAATCCCATAGCTAACAAGGATTAATATGGGGATGCTTGGGCGGTTCAGCAGGTTAAGCGTCTGACTTCGACTCAGGTCATGATCTCATAGCTCGTGAGTTTGAGCCCCCATTCGGCTCTGCACTAACAGCTCAGAGCCTTGGACCTGCTTCAGATTCTGTGTCTAGGGCTCTTTCTGCTCCTCCCTGCTCATGCTCTGTCTCTCTCTCTCAATAATAAACATTAAAAAAAGGATTAATAAGCAAAATATATAATAAACTCATAAACTCAATACTAAAAATAAAAACAGCAACAACAAAAACCCAACCAAACCAAAAACATAAGTAACCTAATTTAAAAATAGGCAAATGACTTGAATAGACATTTTTCCAAAGAAAACATACAATAGCTAACAGGTACATGAAAAGATGCTCAACATCACTAATCATAAAGAAAATGTAAATCAAAACTATAAGGAGATAGTACCTCAAATATGTTATCAAAAAAGCAAGAATTAAGTACTCACGAGGATGTGGAGAAAGGTAAACTCTTGGACACTACTGATGGGAATGTAAACTGGTATAGCAACTATGGAAAACAATATGGAGGCTACTCAAAAAAATAAAAAATAGAACTACCACTTGACCCAGCAATCCCACTTTTAGGTATACATCCTAAGGAAACAAACCATTATCTTGAAGAGATACCTGCACCTCCATGTTCACTGCAGCATTATTCATAATAGGCAAGGTATGGAAACAACCTAAGGGTCCATGGATGGCTGACTGGATATAGAGAATGTGGTATATGTGTACAGTGGAATATCATTCAACTTAAACAAGAAGGAAATCCTATCACTTGTGTCAAACCATATAAACCTAGAGGGCATTATGCTAAATGAAATAAGTCAGAGAAAGACAAATATTACATGAGATCACTCATATATGGTATCTGAAAAAAAGTTAAACACATAGAAACAGTAAAAAAGTAGTTGCTGGGGGCTAGGGTGTGGGATAGCTAGGAATAGGGATTGGTGATTAAAGGGTACAGACTTTCAATTATATGATGAGTGAGATCTGAAGATCTAATATATAACATGGTGACTATAAATGACACTCTTCTCTGTAGCTGATCTCCGAAGAGTGTAGAATTTAAATGTTCTCACAAAAAGAGGTAAATATATGAGGTGATAGCTGTATGTTAATTAACTTGATGGGGAGAATCCTTCCATCATGTTGTACACTTTACCTATCTTACAACTTTGTCAGTTATACCTTAATAAAGTTGTAAAAAAGAAGACATACAAATGGCCAACAACACATGAAGAGATGTTCAACATCAATTGTCATTAAAGAAATGGAAATCAAAACTGTGTGATACCACTACACATCTATTATAATGGTTAAAATCCAACACAACACAACACAACACAACAGAAACAATGTGACAACACCCATTGCTGGTAAAGAGGTGGAGCAAGAGAAACTCTTATTCACTGCTGGTGAAAAAGCAAAATGACACAGTCCCTTTGGAAAACAGTTCAGTTAATTATGAAGTTAAATGCTGTCTTACTATATGACTTGATAACCACATTCTTAGATATTTACTCAGTTGATTTGCAAACTTATATTCCCACAAAAACCTGCACAGGAATGTTTACAGAAGCTTTATTCATAAACGCCCCAAACTGGAAGCAACTGAGATGGTTGGGTAATTAATAGATTGGTTAATAGATTGGTTGGGTAAAAGAACTGAAGTACATCCATAAAATGGGATACTATTCAATGATAAAAAGGTATGAAATATCAAGTCTCACCAAAAACCTTGTGAATCTTAGTCAACCCTGGTTGACTCAGTTGATTAAGCACCCAACTCCTGATTTTGGCTCAGGTCATGATCTCACGGTTCATGAATTCAAGTGCCTCATCAGTCTCTGTGCTAACAGAAAGGAGCCAGCTTAGGATTCTCTCTTTCCCTCTCTCTCTGCCCCTTCCCAACTTGCAGAGAGACTCTCTGTCTCTCTCTCAAGATAAACATTAAAAAACCCAAAACTTAATGAATCTTAAATGCTAAATTAAAGAAGCCAGTCTGAAAATCTAAATACTGTTGTATTGTATTTATATGACATTCTCAACAAGACAAAACTGTAGAGAGAATAACCTATGGTTGCTCAAGGTTTAGGGAAGGGGGAGTACTGAATAGGTAAAGCACAGATTTTGGGGGGGTGGTGCTGAAACTAATTTGTATGATACTGTCATGGTGGATACATGAACTATGCACTTGTTGAAGCTCATAGAGCTTTACAGTACAAAGAGTGAACTTTATAGTTCAAAGTATGCAAATTTTTAAAAAATTGTTTAAGAGATCAGAGAATGCCAGAACGAAATGTAGAATGTGATAAAAGAATCTAATGGTATCACATGTGTGGAATAACTTCATTGACAAGGGATGAGGAAAAATATACTAATTTATATATATAACTTATAACAAATCTTGAGTTAATGAAGTTTTATTATGATTAATAAGCTTTCATTGATCAATAATAGAACACAAACGCCCAAATTTTAAATGTTTACTTATTTAGTTTTGAGAAAGGGGGAGAGAGAGAGCATGGTGGGGAGAGGCAGAGAGACAGGAAGAGGGAGACAGAATCCCAAGCAGGCTCCTTGCTGTCAGCACAGAACAGGATGTGGGCCTTGGACCCACAAACCATGAGATCATGACCTGAGCCGAAATCAAGAGTCAGACACTTAACTGACTGAGCCACCCAGGTTCCCCACAAATGCCCATATTTTTAGAAAGCAGAATACATAAACTTCTGTCCGATAAAACAAATTGCTAATTAACTTGCTTAAAGCAATTCAAAATTACGTATTAAAAAAATAAGTAAAAGTTAAAATGAAAATGTTCTCTCCATCTTTCCCTTTCAAACTGACAATGAGAATGTCCAGTACTCAAATTGAACGCCCACCTTGAAACAGAATTTCTAACCATTTTGTTCTCTATCATTACTCCAACTCAGGCCAACAATTCAGTACACTTAAAAAAGGGCAATTTATTTAAAATTGTTGCTTACCATCACTCAGAAAGGTAATGCTATCTGTAACGTGCAGAGAGGGGTTGAGAAGCAAATGCAAAGCTGATCTTTTTGTCTGTGTTCAGTTGTGTACAGTGTAGATTCACTTCTTTATGTGGGAGATTTTAAATATTCAGAAAGTCAGATACACCCATATTTAAATACAAGTTCTAAATTTCACCCCCCTAACAAATAGAATAATGCTTACAATTTCTTGTGGTTTTTTTTTTCTGCTGTAAGTCTCCATCAGGGTAAACAATCCTGAGTAGAACTAATATATCTTTTTAACTCGGTTGAATTTATAAAATGACTTTAAATATAGTTTCGGTTTTGTTCTTACAAGAAGGAAAAAGATGATGACTTTTTAGTCAAAGACATAAAGCAGCAATGATCTGACAGAACACTAAGATAGATTTTTCCCACTGATATTAAGAGAAAAGAAAAAAAAACTATCAGTATAATGACACATTACACTTTGAACTGGGCTTCTCAGGGCATGACTAATTGTCCTTTGGGACGATAAAAATAAGAGTCAAGAAAATTCAAAGGGGAGCAGTGTTTTGTAAGTAAAACAAAACAAAATAAGACACAACACCATGCAGATCTATCTAAACTGGTCCTGTGGGAAGGGAGAATCTGGAAGAAACTCTTAAATAATTATCATTATTTACCCACCTGATTCGAGAAGCAATACACACACACACACACACACACACACACACACACACCAACAGATTTTCATCACCAGCATGCCTCTATTCTTGTACATATTTACTAGCTCTTAGAAAATGTTACTCTATTTGCTCTCCAGTTCTTTCATTTCTATCCTGTTTATTGCCATTTTAGTGTATTACAGTCTATGATACTCACCAGTCACCTTACTCCATGCAGATGGATGGTAGATACACACCCTGGGTAGTAGTGAATTCCCTGGGACATCTTAGACTGCAGAGGCAACTTGCAAATATTTATGAAAGCAAGAGGAAAACTGGAGAATCTACTTATGTTTTAAGTCAGATTAAACACATTTTTATGGGACTGCTGCTTATTATAGTTTTAAAAACTGATTTTGTAAGTGCTCTCAGACTATGCAAAATAAGCCATGTAAGAGCATTTGCGTGGAATGTCCTGTAAGAATAATTATAACACCAAATTATAAAGATATTGTCAATGCACAATATTAAAGTGGAAAATCCCAGATCTTCATTTTTTTCCTGAGTTATTTCATTTAGAGTATAAAACAGAAAAATTAAATTATCTATCTAAATATGTAAACAATAGCATTCCCCTCCAAATCATGGTTATTAAGGCCACACACCACTCCCTAGAGGGTTACAATGTAGCAACCGCACACAAATTAGGCCTGCCTGTAGGACTCACATCTAGGATGTGACTAGATTCTTTGACACAATATCCACAATGCTGCCCAATTCCCTACCCTCACAGAGCTTTCATTCTAGCAGTGGGGGATCAACAAGCAGTCAATAAGCAATTACCTAAGGGGAGGATCAAGTGTTAGGAGAAAAATGAACCAAGGTTAAGGGATAGTACTCCTTATCCCCAATCACTTCCAACACTGAGCAATTTCCTTCTACATGACTCAGTCCCAAATGTAAAAGTCTTTCCTATTTTTGATAAACTCAACAGCTTTTCCCAGACACTATGTTTAGAAATGAATGTGTAATACCATTTACCAAGCACAAACTCCTTCTTGTATAACATCAAAGAGCATCAATGTGTGATAGATAAAGAATATTTTTGCAAGTGGTGGGAAGGGAGATCAAATTAATCACTGTGAAGTTCTTTTGCTAAAGTAGTTTTAGCTACTAGGATTGAAGGGCTTGGGGGGTGACTTGGTGAAGCAGAGTTGGCAAAATGTCTTGCCCACCTGGCTTATCCTTCTAGGAGAAACAGAAAATAAGACTGTTTTCTCATTTAGCAATCAGTGCTCTGAGATCATTGATCATGTTATAATTTCTACCTAAGTTCTACTCTGTACTAATTATGTCATTCAAATGAAAATAATTTTGTGTACAGCAGGAAAGGTGTAGAAGATAAAGACTTGGGTTTCAACTTGACTTCATGATTTCATATAGACACACCATGAACCTTTGCAGTTATTCATAATAGGAAAACAATCCCCATAGTCCCACAGCATATATAAGTCATCAGATGGAAAAATTAGTGTCTATCTAAACAGATGCTTCTCTTTCTAGCCAATGTGACAAAGCAAAACAAGACCTGTATGGTTCACATATGCTGTGTGTTTGAAATAAATGAAGAGTCTACAGTACATTGTAACTTCTCTCTCCCTTTCTTAAATTAAAAATGATAAATAAATCCAATAACCTTATTAAGGGGCACTTTAAGTTTCTTTGACTCTGCCATTCCATACCCTTTTCTCATTTGGTGAAGGGACTAGGTGGAATTAATTCTTCCTTTGTACATTTGTGGCTTTCCAATTTTGCTCACAGAGTTTGAGTTCTTAATTATATTTGAATTATAACTAAATCCTCTTGGCTGAAACTTCCCTTTAAACAGTCTTTTTCATTTCATTCCAACCTCTGCACAAGTGAGATGGCATTTGAAAAATACCATTTTTTTTTGTCATGAGGCCCTTTTCTCTAACACCTAGAAAGGCTTCTGCTTCTTGGAATACAAACCTACCTACAATATCTGTCTAAGATTCTTGTCCCACCTGTCCAAACTTTTCTACCATAATCACGTAATATGAGCATGTATTCCAGTCTGGGCAGTTAGCTCCTCATGCAATTCTCATTTTTAGCTATGTGAATTTGTTTAAGATACTGATAGTGCTGGGGCGCCTGGGTGGCTCAGTCGGTTAAGTGTCTGACTTCAGCTCAGGCCATGATATTGCAGTTCGTGAGTTCGAGCCCCTTGTTGGGCTCTGTGATGACAGCTCAGAGCCTGGAGCCTGCTTCAGATTCTGTGTCTCCCTCTCTCTCTGCCCTCCCCAACTCACACTCTGTCTTTCTCTCTCTCTCAAAAATAAATAAACATTAAATAAATTAAAAAAAAAAGATATTCATAGTGCTTGGAATGCCTTTTCCTTTTCTTCAATCCATCACCAAATTCGTACCCATATTTGAAGACCTTAAATTTCATTCATTGTCTCCCATGGATGTAAGGAAGTGACACCCAAATTGGCTGTCAGTTGAATCTTGAAAAAGAATCCAATTGAACCAGCACAGATACATTTCTATGGCAAAATGCTTTTTCCAGGTCCTTGATAAAGAGGAAGTAGAAATTCCTAAGAGAACTCCATTTTATACTATTTGTAGTTTGTTGTGTGTAAGTAAAAGAAAGTTAATTGCCTAGAAATAAGTTTGTAGCTCTTATTCCAGAGTGTAGATTCAGATTCAGCCATTTTCAAATCATTCTTTGGTTTTCTCCATGAAATCATCAGTTGAAGAACCCTTCTGGGTATTTTGATAGATAAATATCCAGATCGTGTGTACTTTATTACCTGACCCTACAACTAAGATTCAGGTGTCCAGTGGATAAGCAGTAATACTGGTATACCGCTGCATTAACAAGCCTAATTTATGGTGGGGTATACCACAAATTAAAACTGGACACAATAATGATGGCCTATGAGCAAAGGAGCACTGATACAAGACTGCACTATGACCCAGGAATGTAACGGGAGAGAAGCAATCTCTCTCCCTCTCCATCTCTCTCCCTCTTGCTCTTTCTCTACCTCTCATTTTGATGTGCATTTCCACTACATGTTTTACAAGCATTACTTTAGATCTGGGGAAGACAACTCATAATATCATATTATTTCATTATAGTAATATTGTGGCACTACACATACATCACACTAATAAAATGAAGACTAAAAACATGAAATTTGACTTGAAATTCATGACACAATGGAATAGCTTGGGAGCAATTCAAAACAATGACAGTAACTTCTGTCTTCTTTCCCTGTATGCTATTATTTTTGGTAAGTGGAATCCATATTCCCACACAAACTAGAATTGCTAAACTCTTAATAGCATCCCCATGGTTTTTCTTCTTACCATGATGCCTTCACTGATTTCATCATAGTTCAAGCATAATAAGGAATCATCATTTGTCCTCAGGAGCATGAACTGATTGAGGTTATTTCTACATTCACAGCAGCCTGGCTCTGAAATAACTCTTCTGTCAATCTACCTACCAGCTTTCTGCCGGCAGCACAACTGCTATACATAAACTCTCCCTATGCTGGATAATTACCACAAATCATCCAATTCTTTTCCTAATAAACTTTAAATTCCATAATTCTATTAATTTGTTACTCAAAAAAAGCTGTTTTCTGCTTCTAAAACACATTTAGCCCTAGGTAACATTTTGCAGAATAAGATTATTCTAGATGTTGCTCATCTATAATCCATGAATTTTTTTTTCTGATTTAATGAGGTACTATATATCTGTATGAATTCATTTTTTTTTCAGTTATAGGTAACACAAACCTCCATATAATCAAGGCTGAAACCAAAGGACTTATTCTTCTTTTTCCAGGTCTTGATAAAGAGGAAGTAGAAATTACCAAGAGAACTCCATTTTATGCTATTTGAAATTTGTTGTGTGTAAGTAAAAGAAAGTTAATTGAGGTAGGTAGACCAGAGGTGCTATGATGACTCTATATTTTTATCTGCCATTTAGCACGTGGTTTGTATAATGAAGTCTACCTTAGGGGTCAAGATGGCTGGTGCCTAGAGAATTTCAGGCAGCAAGAAAAAGGAATAAGGGGCCTGAAGAAGTACATCTTCCACCTGAGTTAGCCTTCTGGCATTTCTCTATATTACTTTGCTTGCTTCTCACTGGCAAGGGACAAAGGGAAGTGCAGTCTTCGAGCTGTGTGCCTCACTCCTCTGAAAATAATGAGGGATCTGTTAACAAAAAAGAGGAGAACAGATATAGGATAGGCAACCATTAATTTCTCTCATAACATTTTTACCTTTTTAAGTTCCTGCCAGTTGAGACTGCATATTATAATGGAATGATCACAGCCTTTGGAGTCAGAGGATCTTGCTTCAAGTCTTGTTTGTACCTGCCTTTTATGAGGTGCATCACCTTTGGCATGTCACTATCTCTGAATGTCTTATCTCTAAAATGGAGATTATAATAATATTTATTATTTCACAAGATTAACATGAAAGAGAATATGATGTGTATGATGATGCTTTACAAATAGTTCATTTTACATGGGTTATAATTATGTTGCTAATTTTTATGTATGACTTTGTAAGTATTTGTTTTAGCTAAGAGAACTATGAAAGGAAAAAAAAATCAATACAATTATTCTCTACTCCTGTGGTCTCTAAGGTTGCTTATGCTTATTTCAGACAATGCAGGAAGAAAATATGCATGCTTTGGTGCATACTGAGTAAAAATAAAAACTCATCTAGAGTAGTGAGCCACAGAAAGTTCTTAGTTTAGCAGAGTAGGCAGGGAGTGTGAGGGCCTGAATGCCAACTTTCTCCACTTGACAACCTTATGTGAAACCGGTACTAATGAATAAGTAGGTTCATGCATAGCTCTTATAGCAGAGACTGCTGATTGCCTACCCAACATTAATCTCCCTAATTCATCTTCCTAAAAACCTTGATTTTATTCCAGTATTGTCTTCTGATGATACAATTGAATAACTATATTTATTAGAACAATATGGAGACTTATTCATATTTCTCATGAAATGGTTACATTTGCCAAATATTTTCTCCACCTATTTTTTTAAAAAAGGCAAATGGTTAAGGAAATTTTCTAGTATAATTAGTATGATAAAATGATAAATTGCCAAACAGCGGTTTATCTTCCCAAGAGGAGCCACTAAAAATTAATGCCTGTGCATATAATTCATTTGATTTAATTTATAGGACCATGAAGTTCAGAGAACTATATACTTTTGAAGTGGAAAAAAGTTATTTTCTTAAAAAATTTCCTTCAGTATCTTCCGTCTCAGTTTGTTAAATAAGTACCCATATTATATTGACTTATGTGACCTGCTATACCTCTTCCCTAAAATGCTTTCTGTCACAGACAAAATGCTAATACCCACAATATGTAAAACTTATAGAAATCCATAATAAAAATATCAAAGGCCTAAATAGATAAAAAGATGAAGAAGATAGGCAGATATAGGTATATAGGTTAAAAGTATAGGTATAGGTTAAAAGTGTTTCAAGAAAAAGGGAATAGTCAATCATATTTCAAATTCTGCTGAGATGTCACACGAAATGTGGAGTGAAAAAGAGCCACTGAACTAGAAGCACGGACACTGTTACTCTCTTGAATGAGTGTGATTTTGGTGGAAATATGAGGCAGCAGTCTTCCTGAGACAGGAAGCTGAGGTAGCTGAGGAAATACAGACTAGGAAGATAGACAATGCTTCTAAAAACGTCTGTGAATGGGATGCCTAGCTCAGGTCATGATCTCATGACTTGTGAGTGCTAGTCCTTCATCGGGCCCTTTGTTGTCAGTGCAGAACTCGCTTCAGATCCTCTGTCTCCCTCTGTCACTACCTGTCTCCCGCTCCTACTCTATCTCAAAAATAAACCAAACATGAAAAAAAAAAGGTCTGTGAAGATGGCAGAAGAGAAACATCAACACACGAGAGACACTCGCTCCAGAGCACAAGTTTAGAGTTGTACCTTATATAATGGAATGGAATGGAGATTTCATAAAATTAATACCTGTGATGTAGAAAGAATGGCTGCAGATACACGTACATTTTTATATTAGGTAGTGGGAAACTAATTTGAGGAAAAAATTCACTTTAGGGACTGTGAAAACAAAAGTGAAGAGGAGATACCACTGAGTACTAAAATATTAGTTTTTAGGAAACCAAGGAAAATATTTAAACTTTTCTTCCATTCTCAATATGATTAAAGATTATTTGGCCCCTACAAAACAGAAACAGAACATCCTATGGAGAGAAGAATCTGATACACACAGCAACAGGATAAAATAAGAAGTGAGAAAAGGGAAAGCCTAAGGAGATTAAAACATACAATAGAAAAATTCAAGTCTGTTCCAGAGTTAATAAAGAGCCGATTAGAATTATTGCTGTGGAAGCTCATACAGCAATGTGGGGGAAAAAAGAAAGAAAATGCTGACATTCTTTCCTAAAATATAGAAGAAAAGAACAAAGGGATGAAAATAGTAAGGAAGAAAAGAATGCACATGAGAGATGGTCAGAGGGGAAGTCAGCACTCAGGTGTTCCTGAAGAGGAAGCATAAGGATTCGAATAACAATAATCAAAGAGTATGATTGAAAACACTTTCCTGTGCTTAGAATATTTGAATATATTGTTTACATAGGCATATATAAACAACTAATGTCTCAGAAATAACCAATGGAATTATATATTTAAATAGAAATATATGTATTGAAAAATATTTGAGCACAGAGATTAGAAAAAACCCATGCAAGTATTTTGCAGGCAGAATAAATAAATTTCCTACCAAAATATACAAGTGTGACTAGTATCAGATTTCTACCTTGCAAAGTAAAGCTGCAGATTTGAGTGGGAAATGTTATATCCTAAGGATTTTGTCCAGCCAGATTTTCCATTTATGTGTGCTAGTATATAGAAAACAACAACAACAACAACAACAACTACAACAACAACAACAAATTCTCAAATACATGAGCCTAAGAAAACATAGTATCCTTATACTCTTGGGGGAAAAAAGTAGTAACTTCTAAAGGAGTAACAATCAAACTAGCACCAGACTTCTCATCAGCCACACTGAATTGCAGAAGATAATTCCGCACTGCATTCAGAGTTCTGAAGGAAAATGATTTCATACCTAGAATTCCATAGTTAGCTGAAGTATCAATCAAATATGAGGGCAAGAACTCAGAAAATTGACATCAGTTTTCTTGTGAAAGAAGAAATGTAAGGAAGAGGGGAACTAAGATAGGAAACTCAGGGGTCCAAATTCCAGTTCAAAAAAAGCAGTAAGCTGATAATGAAAATACGCAAAAGGGTAGTTTAGCTTTCCATGGGGAGTTGGTATAGTAAGAAGCTGAGGAAAAGAGAATTTCCAGAAAGCCAAGAACAACAACAGTTCAAGGAAAGCCATTATAAAGATAATTTTTTTAATGTCCTTTAGATTTTTCACTCAGAAATTTGTTGGTTATTTTATATTTTGGTGTCCTGAACAAATACATGTCAGTGGGGAACAGGCTGTAGATTGAAAATATGTCTTGTATGTAAAACCAACAATTTGTTCATCAATCCCTATGAGCCCTTCTAGCCCTGAAAAAAAAGGTTAAAATGGATTTATTACTAAGGAACATGTTTCCTTTCTGAAATAATTTAACTAACTTACCTAAGAATAACAGTATCTCTAAGTTCTGATTTCTTGACATTTCAATTTCAGATGCCTCAGAATTCTGCTCCCTCGGTGTGGCAAGCACACTTGTAAAATATCCTGCTCCTACTAAAAAGATGTTTGGTTTCAACTATCTGAGTGGCCAAATTTAACAACTTCTCTGTAGACCTAGGAAAGTCAGAGGCACAGAAAATCCAAGGAGGAGCCAGAAGACTCACTAAAACTTTGATTTCACCTTCTGATTTGTGCATGAAATATACATATGCAAATATTGCCAAAAGTAGTGTTTATGAGCAAGTGTCCTGTGATATCTATTAGCTGTAAATAGGTGATATTTCCAAATAAAGAGGGTAGAAGTTGGAATATTTGGCCAGGAGAAAAAACACTTTAGAATTTGAACATGAGCATGCAGGTATATGCATACACATGCACACACACAAAATGTACACACACAAAAAAATCAGTGCTATTTTGTATCTCAGCTGACTCTCATAATATTAGAACCTGACAATCATATTGAAAAGTCATTAACCTAATGTTTCTTTTCTTTTCAGCAACAAAACAAGTGGCACAATTCCATAATGACTTTATTTTCCGATTTACTAGGTCATGCATGTTATTTGAAAAAAGTGCAATGAAAAAAATTTTAACACCACAAGATTGAATCTCATTTGAAAATCTTGTATGGCTAAAATGAAAATGTTGTTTCAAGCAGGATGTAGGGAGAAGATAAAAAGGTAAGCAGAAAATAAGTATGATATTTAGTTATCCTTCAAATACTAAGACTTTGCTGCTTTGTGCTATTCATACGAAGCACTTTATACATAGAAAGCTAATTGCATGATTTTAATTATCCTCTGATATTGGCTATTGGCTGTCTTGTGAATAGAGTTCATAAAGTAAATCCATAAATAAAGCTTCCTTTCTCTGCCCCCTACCCTTTACTTTTCTGTTGTCCTTTATCAGAGCACCCACTTCACATTAAACACACACACACACACACACACACACACACACACACACACTCAGAAGAATCAAAAGCAGTACAACCCAAATGCTCCTCGATCCATCCCAACCGGGTCAGATTTTAACTTCATTAAATTGCTGTCATATGGTGGCTGCTGACATACATCAGGCTTGGAGAGCTTCACTCATCAGGTATTCTCTAAGATTGTTAATAAGAACAGCAACTCTCATTAGGGGTTCCCCAAAAGCAGCTAATTAAGGGACAAAGGTTGCTCAGATTGTGACAATTACACCTGTAAGGTCCCTGTAGAAACACCCAAATCTCTAACAAACCTATGTTTGGTTGCTTAGTACAAGAAATAAAGAGCTCGTCCATTAAAAAAAAAAAATGAGAGGCAGAAACTGTCAACCATTTGAAAAGCTTTACGAAAATGATCATCCAATTAGTGGCTATGATCAAATCAGGCATGAACTCTCTCTGGATGGCTCCATAATTTTCCTTCTTGCATGGTGTAATTTCATATAGCTCAAATGAACTCGTGAGAGGTAATTCAGTTCCAAACAGTTTTCTCATCACTGCTAATTATACTAATACATTGAAATGCCTCCTACAAAATGCATGAGCCCTTTAAGCCACCTCATTAATGTGATATAATTTTTGCCAGAATATATATCAAACCTATTATCACCACAGGTTTTCTTCGGCATTTTTTTTTTCAAAATGTCTATCAAAAGCTTAAAAAGTAGATTTCTTTGGGCTGGTCGTCTCATAATTAACTGTTTCTTTGAGCTACCGTTGTCTATTGTAGTATTTTTCAACGCCACTAACAATCTTCAGTATGATATCCCCCAGACCCACCAGTTTCTTTTTCCTCTCAGAGTATTTGATTCCTTAAATCTTTTTCCCCGTTGTAGCTGATTCTTTAAATGGCAAATGGTGCATGCAATAATGTGCAAAAATGAGTTATACAAACTGAAAGCAGGGGTGTAAAAAGAAGCATCATCTGAAACTAAAATAAAGACAGATTTTATGGTATTTATGTCAGTTAATTTAACTGCTGGTAGGGGCTTTTGTTGAAACATGAGTTAGTTCCAGTGTTTAACCTTGCAGTATTAATTTATGCTTTATGGCCTGAGTACTTTATCATTCCCTCCTTGGGAAGACAGTTATCTCATTAGCCAGAATTTAATGAAATGCAAGGATACACTTCTTAATTTCAAAGATTACTATAACACAAATCAGGTGTAAATCTCAGACTGACTGCCCCCTTCCCTTGCCTGTTTAAAAAAAGAGAGAGAGAGAGGTTCATTTTGCAATCATATCACAGAAATTCATCTGGTGGAATACATTTCATCACAGCTATTCGAAAGGCATCTCTTATCTGTAAAAGTTGGTTTAACTTTGCATCCGGCAATATTGATGGCCCTTTAGCTACTATAAAGTTTTCAGGGTTGACAATTCATTATTCACCATCACAATTAAAAAATAAAATGTTGATAAGATTACCAATTCCCTAGACTTATTCAAGCATGGGCATGAACTCTTAACCACATTTTGACAAAACTCAATTTCATAGATAGTACCAATATATTTTGTTACAACTGATTTTTCCAAATTAGCAGACATTTTCCTTAAGAAGGTAAACATGTCCTGAGATTTTGAATTGTTAAATAAACAAATACGTATCAGTTTAAAATATGAGACAGGTTATCGGCCCTAAAGAAGCAAAAATACTTAGGTTATAAAACTGTCTACAATGACCTTTGTTTTCTAAGAGTTCTACAACATCTGAACATTTAAATAATCTACCAGTTAGTTGCTGATTCTGGCAAAGATTCTCCACTTTTGTGTTTCTGGGCTTTTCTTCATGGTGTCTCCTTTGCTGACATGCCTCTTCTGGTCTGTTAAATCATCTATAGCACAATCCTGGGTCTGTAACATCACCTGAATCACCTACGATGATGATTAAATTTGAGAACACTGGGCGGTATTTAGGTTTAGAAATGGATGAATGAATGAATGGTATATAGATATAATGAATTTTTATTAATTTTGAATATATCTTTCCTAAACAATGAGAGAACAGGAGTTTATATATTATTTGACTGTCCAAACAATACTTTACTAAGCAGAACTTGGCAAATGAGTGACTCCCTCTGGTTTGCTATGTTAATTGGGGAAAAAATAATACTAACAGTAACTTAAAATCATACATTTAGGTAGCTATTCTCTTATGCAAGTGGGTATGTGTGTGTTCTTTGTAAGGATATGTGGGTGTGTCCATTTATGTTTAAATACCTGCAGAAAACACATATTTATTATCACAGGTATAGGCTTTATTTTAAGGAAGTGACCAGTAAACTCTTGAACAGAGATGCATGACATTTGGTTAAACAGCTACTGGAATTCTTTTTCTAATGTTTTTATATACTTCCTCGTGCTAAAAATGTGAAAAAAATAAAACATGATATAAGATGTTGTAAACGACACTTCCTTGATCCAGAACCAGATTCCCTGGTCAGAGTGTGGGGATTTGGATTTAGGCAGATGTATGTTCAAAAAAGATTTTTTTTAAAAAGTTCCATTTCTGTTTATTCAGAGCATTAACATAAATACACCTTAAATATTACAAATATTTATGTACAGGAATGACCACTCCCCAAGATTGAAAAATGGCCCAGAAAAAAAGAGCCCCCAAAATACAGTCTCCGAACTTTTTGAAAAAGCCCTGGATGATTCACAAAGACAGAACCAAGCTCTCGATGCATTTTCTTTTTTAAAAAAAAATTTTTTTTATTTTTTTTTTATTTTATTTTTATTTTTTATTTTTATTTTTTTTTATTTATTTTTTTTTTTTTTTAGAGTCTGATCCAAATTTTATTTAAAAATCACATGTTTGTTTGGGAAGACCTTTATCTCTCCTTCTAGTCTAAATGACAGACTTGTTGGATAAAGGATTCTCGGCTGCATTTTTTTTCTGTTCATCATATTGAAGATCTCCTGCCTTTCCTTTCTGGCCTGCCAAGTTTCAGTAGACTGATCCGTCACGAGTCTTATCGGCCTCCCTTTATATGTTAGAGCACGTTTATCCCTAGCTGCTTTCAGAATTCTCTCTTTATCCTTGTATTTTGCCAGTTTCACTATGATATGTCGAGGAGAAGATCGATTCAAGTTACGTCTGAAGGGAGTTCTCTGTGCCTCTTGGATTTCAATGCCTTTTTCCTTCCCCAGATCCGGGAAGTTCTCAGCTATTATTTCTTCAAGTACCCCTTCAGCACCTTTCCCTCTCTCTTCCTCCTCTGGAATCCCTATTATACGGATATTGTTGTGTTTCATTGCATCACTTGGTTCTCTAATTCTCCCCTCACGCTCCTGGATTTTTTTATCTCTCTTTTTCTCAGCTTTCTCTTTTTCCATAATTTTATCTTCTGATTCACCTATTCTCTCCCCTGCCTTTTCAATCCGAGCTGTGGTTGCCTCCATTTTATTTTGCAGCTCATTTATAGCATTTTTTAGCTCCTCCTGACCCTTTCTTAGTCCCTTAATCTCTGTACTAATAGATTCTCTGCTGTCCTCTATACGTTTCTCAAGCCCAGCGATTAATTTTATAAATATTATTTTAAATTCTTGCGCCGTTATATTGCTTAAATCGTTTTTGATTAGTTCATTAGCTGTCGCTACTTCCTGGAGTTTCTTTTGAGGAGAATTCTTCCGTTTCATCATCTTGGATAGTCCCTGGGGTGGCGCGGTACTGCAGGGCTCTTCCCCTGTGCTGTCAGGAGTAACTTGCGTTGGTGGGCGGGGCCGCAGTCAGACCCGATGTCTGCCCCCAGCCCACCGCTGGGGCCACAGTCAGACTGGTGTCTGCCTCCTCTTCCCCTCTCCCAGGGGCAGGACTCACCGTGGAGTGGGGTGGCCTCTGTCTGGGCTGCTTGCACACTGCCAGGCTCGTGGCGCTGCTTCGATGGGATCTGGCGTATTAGCCGGGGTGGATCCGCAAGGTGCACGGGGGCGGGAGGGGCAGGCTCAGCTCGCCTTGCCTTTGGTGGTCTGCTCCGGGAGGGGCCCCTCGTCTACGCTTGGCTCCAGAGAGTCCGTTCTGCTAGTCTTCTGGCGGTTTTCTGGGTAAATTAGGCGGATGTGGGTGGAATCTAAGTGATCAGCAGGACGAGCTGAGCCCAGCGTCCTCCTACGCCGCCATCTTCCCCTCGAACACTTTTTAAAATTCCACTTTGAAACACTGGAAACAGTGAAAGAGGTCTTCCTGAGAATCAAAGGCTCACTGGGGCACCTGGCTGGCTCAGTTGGTTAAGCGGTTGAGCGTTCCACTCTGGATTTCGGCTGAGGTCATCATCTAGCGGCTCACGGGACTCAGGCCTGTGTCGCGTTCTGCGCGGACGGCGCTGATAGCCTGCAGCCTCCTTGGAATTCTCTCTCTCCCTCTTCCTCTGTCCTCCCCACCTAGTGCACGTGTGCAATCTCTCTCTTTCTCCCTCTCGAGAAACCGTGAAATTCCGGACACCTCCGCGCCCAGAGACGGCTACCGCACACCTCCGCGCCCAGAGCTCAAAAAAAAAATTTTTTTTAAATGTTTTATTTATTTTTGAGACAGAGAGAGACAGAGCACAAGCAGGGGAGGGGCACAGAGAGAGCGAGACACAGAATCTGAAGCAGGCTCCAGGCTCCGAGCCATCAGCACAGAGCCCAACGTGGGGCTTGAACCCACAAACTGTGAGATCATGACCTGAGCCGAAGTTGGACGCTTAACCAACTGAGTCACCCAGGCGCCCCTCGATGCATTTTCTTCAACACAGTTAACAAACACTGCACCTAGATCACTTTGGTCAATGCTAGAGGAAAGAAAATGATGTGGAAAATTCCTATCCAGCTTTGGTGCTGAGCACCCAGGCTTGACCTGTGTGACCCTGTGGACATCATTTTCTGAATCGCTTGAAGAGTGGGTGCACGTGCTTCGTGGGTCTTGCCCCATGAAGAGCAGAATTCCATGTACACGGGGTGGTCGGTCCCAGATACAGAGCTCATTGTGCCAAAGTGCTGAGATACCTGGCTGGATTTGGAACCAAATTCTCCTGCCACCACCTCTTCCTCAGCATCCAGGTCAGTGGCTGCCAGGACTTTCTGTAAGAGCTGCTGCTGCTTTTCTCTCGTGGAAAATGCCAACTCTTCGTCCTGCATGCCACCAAGCTGAAATTAATGTCTTACTAGCTATGTAATGTTAGAGAAATCACTTAAATTTTCCTCATTTGTAAAATGAGATTAATAAAACGTACATTTTTTAGAATGAAATTTATTTAGAACAGTTTTATATTTATAGAGAAGTTACAAAGATAGTACAGAATTCCCTTATAATCTAAACCTAATTTCCCCTATTATTAATATCTTACATTTGTATGGTATGTTTGTTACAATTAATGAACCACTACTGGTATGTTATTACTAACTAGAGTCCACACTTTATTCAGATTTCCTTAGTTTGAAACCAATGACCTTCTTCTGTCCCAGGATCCCATCCAGGATACCACATTACATCTAGTCTACATGTTTCCTTATGTTTCATTTGACCACAACAGTTTCTCAGCATTTCCTTGTTTGTTATAACCTTGACAGTTTTGAGGTACACCGGTCAGATATTTTGTAGGATGCCCCTCTATTGAAATTTATCTGATGGCCTTATAACTGTGGTTTTTGTTTTGTTTTGTTTTGTTTTGTTTTGTTTTGTTTTGTTTTGTTTTTAGAAAAACTGGGATGCCCGGGTGGCTCAGTTGGTTAAGCGTCTGACTTCGGCTCAGATCATGATCTCATGGTTCGTGAGTTCGAGCCCCCCATCAGGTTCTGCACTGCTGGTGAAGAGCCTACATGGGATTCTCTCACTTTCCCTCTCTCTCTCTGCCCCTTCCCCACTTGCACGCACCCTCTCTCTCTCAAAATAAAAATAAACTTAAAAAAAAGAGGACGGTGGTAAAGTGTGCCATTCTCATGACATCATTTCAAAGTCATGACTTATCACTCTGGCTGAGAAATGCACCTTTTAAACAAGATTAAGGCAAGTAATACACGTGAAAGCATACCCACACATCACCCGGAGCATAGGAGGGGCTCAGTGATCCTTGATTTCTTCTTTGCTCTTCCATCTTAACATTTGTATTAAGTTGTTATGATATTTTTTGTTCAGTTAATATAATTTGACTTTCCTATAACAAAGTACACTACAATGAAGTTTTCAGGATGAACTGGGTTTCCATTTAGAGTGTTTAATTTAAATGAAGTGCTAAATAGACATTGTTAGAAGAGAGTCTAACTTTCTACAAGGGCAGTTCAAGGGCGCTGAATATTACAACAATGTCTAATATAATGTGATTAACTATCTACTTTGAAAGCAGACATCACCCATGAGCTACATTATAAACAGATATCTCATTCTTTATTTCTACCCGCCAGTTTATCAAATTTTTGGGAGCTACAACCTACTGGTTGTACTATCAGACAAAGAATTTAAATTTCTAGGTTCTCTTTTTAGTTCTTTCAATACATTTCTGCTTGGCCTTCAAAAAAAAAAACAAAAAAAAACAGGTTTGGGACACCCGGGTGGCTCACTCAGTTAAGTGTCAGACTTTTGGTTTGAGCTCAGGTCATGATCTCACAGTTTGTGAGATCAAGCCCTGCATTGGGTTCTGTGCTGACAGCGCAGAGCCTGCTTGGGATTCTTTCTTTTGCTCTTTCTTCTCCTTCCCAAGTCTCTCTCTCTCTCTCTCTCTCTATCAAAAATAAATAAATAAAATTAAAAATAAAATAACAGGGTTGGGGTACCTGGGTGGCTCACTCAGTTAAGTGTCCGACTCTTGGCTTTGGCTTAGGTCAGATCTCACGGTTCACGGAATCCAGCCCTGAGCTGACAGCACAAAGCCTGCTTGGGATTCTCTCCCCCCTCTCTCTCTGCTCCTCCTCTCTCAAAATAAATAAGTAAACATTAAATTTAAAAAAAAAACGGGTTTTTACCTTCACCTAGCCTTATCATTTATTTATCACCTGAATTTGAGTAGCTACCATAAGCTGATTTTTTACCTTCAGTAAGCTTGTTTTCCAGCCACATAGATGGACCCATGTACTCTGGACCTCTTGTCACAACCATCACCATGCCTATTATTACTTGTATAATGTCTATTTGCTCAACTAAACCATGAGTTCCTTAGAAGGAGGAACCAACACTTGTTTATGATGTATCCCCAGCACCTAGCACATGGCTGGCACACATTAGTACTATGATTCTTTTTGAATAGATAAATGAATTAACTTTACTAATTCACTAATAATTTACAAATGCCTTCATATTTATTTTTCACTTAATTTCTCAGAACTATAAGATGAGTAAGCAGACTCTTGGAGGTTAAATGATTTACACAAATTTATCCCAGTGTGGCTTGGTGCCAGGACTCAATATGGCTTCTTTTGATTTTGTATCCCGTGTCTTTATCACTAGAAAAAGATGCTTCTAGTCAAGGCATTATTCTAGGTAATGTGAGGTATATGAAGAAATATAATCAAATCTACTTCCTATGGGTCAAAGGATGAATTAATGTATTTTGAACATATTATTTAAAAGAGGTGTTATGGAAGCATAAGGTATATTAGTACTGAGTGCTAGAAAGGCATTATTGATTTAAAGGAAATAAATACATATATATATTTTAAAAAGAGTCCTCAGCCAACATGTCTTAAAGGGTATTATACGTAATGTATGAAAAGTGCTTGGAGATTTACAGTTAGAACCCAGGCCTGGTTTGTGAGCTGGGAGCTGAATGCCTTTCCATGGATCTCCCTGGGTGAGTTCCTCTGATGCCCTTCCAGCCCCAGTGCAGTTGGCTTTGAAAAAAGTCCAGGAATTTTCTAATACAGCAATAGGAAGTTGGACAATTCACTGTGATTTACTTCATTCGAAGGACTTTAATTATTTTAAAATTTTAAGTATTTGGAATAATATATGCTGATGCTCACAGGTTATTACATAGGCATGAGTTACATAGCTGAAAAATAATAATACAACCTTGACTCTACATTGTTCTCTTTCTCTTTTTTTTTTTATTTTTTTTTTAACATTTATTTATTTTTGAGACAGAGAGAGAGAGACAGAGCATGAACGGGGGAGGGGCAGGGAGACACAGAATCAGAAGCAGGCTCCAGGCTCCGAGCCATCAGCCCAGAGCCCAACGCGGGGCTCGAACTCACAGACCGCGAGATTGTGACCTGAGCTGAAGTCGGACGCTCAACCGACTGAGCCACCCAGGCGCCCCTTTCTCTTTCTAATTCTGACAACTCCCATGCTTTTTTTTCTCTCAAGGGCATTACTCCATGAATATCCAACAAATATCTCACACTTTATTCCGATTTCCTTAGTCTGAAACCAATGTCCTTCTTCTGTCCAAGGATCCATTCAGGATACTAGTGGGTCCTTTCCTTCTTTCCTCAAGTTAGGTTTATCCTGCGCTCAGGAGACAGGCTGGGTCCAGCTCTTCAGGCTGTATTAAGTGTAAAATTACCAGGTCAGCCTGGTTTGGAGACATCAATGTTGTCTCCCTTCAGTTACCTCTCAGTTCACTGTAGTTCTCCGGCTACCTATATGTTTGTTAATGGCAGTAAACACTTCAGCTATGGATGCCTGAGTGGGATCACAGTTTAGAACTCATCATATTAACTGCTTAAAGAAGTCCACTATTGGTTTTGAGACGCTTCTTTAAAATTGGTAGTATGTCCTTTGTTATTCCACATATTAAATTTGTCAGTTTCAGGGGCGCCTGGGTGGCGCAGTCGGTTAAGCGTCCGACTTCAGCCAGGTCACGATCTCGCGGTCCGTGAGTTCGAGCCCCGCGTCAGGCTCTGGGCTGATGGCTCGGAGCCTGGAGCCTGTTTCCGATTCTGTGTCTCCCTCTCTCTCTGCCCCTCCCCCGTTCATGCTCTGTCTCTCTCTGTCCCAAAAATAAATAAAAAACGTTGAAAAAAAAAATTAAAAAAAAAAAATAAATTTGTCAGTTTCAGGAATGGATTTAAAGATCAAAATGAAAATGGAAAATAAGAGACTATTTTTCATTCTATCTGAATGAATGATTGGTAGTTTTGGGTTATCTATAGGTCATTTATATATTGGAAGTTCTAAAAAGATTGATCAAATGGTTGTTAGGAAACATTTTGCAAAGAGATGTAAAAATATGTATGATTTTTTTAAAATTAAAAAGTATTTTTTGGCACCTGGAAAGGTCATAGTTTGGTCCCAATTATGGTGAATTACTTGGGAAAGCCATTTCTTGTGAAATTCAAGCTGCCGTTTATCATAGAAACAATACTTATGACGCAGTTACCTTTCTGGAACCCTGTGCTGCATTGTTATCTGTATGCACTGCACTTCAGGAAGTGGACAAACATTTATTATCCTAGATAAAAATCCTAACAGATAAATAATTTAGCTGTTTGCCTCTACTAAACAGTTTTAATTCAATCAATGGGTTATGTGAGTTTGCCAAGTAATTAGAAAACCTCTTGATTTTCTTTATATGCTTTGGAAAGTATTTCAATAGATGATGAATTTACTCTTCTGACTTTCAATTTGTCTTAGGTATTTCCTATTATAAATATTTTATTTAACTGATATTCCATGACTTCATATGGATCATTTTTGAAATGGAGACTGTAAAGTTCAAACAGAGAAAAGATGCTAGGGCAAGATGGTACCTTTTACTAGGAGCAGAAAGACGGCCCATAAAGGTCTAATCTTGACACTAATTCTGCATCACACAATTTGACCATTAGCTCTAAAAGATCTCACTCTATATAAACAAGATGGAATTTATTTCACATAATCTCACCCCTAGTTGCATTAAGTTTAAAATGTTGATTTATTTGGTCGGGCTACTGACAAGTGTAGAGTGGGCTGACCATAAAACTATATTTAGATCTAATTCTTTGAGGGGTCAAAGGGTGACAATTTATCCACTTAGTCTTGTAGGAATTAATTTTTCGATTTGACTATTCATAGCATCATTAATGAAGAAAAGCTGCAAGAGAAAACAGACCATTTTCAGGAATGTGATTCAGAACATTAACACCTTAATTTACATAAAATTAGTTACATACTGCTGCGGTAATTTAATTTGTTTGACCAGTACTTTGCAACTGTGAAAAATAGATTCAGAAAGGCCAGACAACTGAGTTCTACATATTTTCTCCAAATGACTAGTCTCAGAATCATATGAAACAGAGAGAATTAATTACAAGACAATTCAGAATACCATAGTGGCAGCTTTGAAACGCACGGATTAGAAATACATTCTTCTTTTTTTTTTTCCCTCCTTCAAAAATCTTCATAAAATGCCTGCTTCATGCCTGAAATAACTTCCATATTTTTCCTAGGTTTCATTACAGTTGCATAAGTAAAAATAATAAAACTAAAATTGTATGATATGCATGGCTGCCAGATAAAAACCTGAATCAATCTGGGTTTACTAATAGTAATGTTACTTAGTGTAACCACAGGCATAAGCAAGGCCCCAGATAGATAAACTAATGTCATAGGTGTTAACCTGTTAACATCCAAAACTCAACCATTCATACTTCTTTCAGAAGCCAAGTATAATTATTTGAACTTTAAATAATTAAGTGATTTCCCTTAAAATTAGTGTGAACATAACAAAGCATTTCATTTTCCTGTATTTGTGTTTTTCTTACTTTCTTGCCTGTCAAATAAGTTTTGGACTTTAAAATATCTACTTATAATTCACAACTTTTTTTTACTATCATTTTCACCTAAGGCTGTACTCAACACTTCCTTCCTCCTAACATACCTTCCACATAGGTCCTACTCATGATTCTGCAGGTAGGATATTCTTAAATTGCTGCTTTATCTTAAGTCTCTACTTCACAGCCACGTTTAATTAACTAGGGTAATCATTTTCTTCATATTTTTCCCCTACCAGCTTATGGGTTCGAAGATAAATGATTTGGTTTCAACTCTGTTTTATATTTTCTATGTAATTAGGAAAATAATTTGGTTGTCTGGTCTATCATCAAATGCCTGGTCTGTGCCAAGATATTATTGATATGGTCAAAAGTAGCCTAGGTTAATGTAGAAGGTAATTGCTATCCAAAGTTTGCTACTAACAAAAGCATTTATTTTTTTAAATACATTTTGAATGGTCTAATTGAATTGATTTTTTTAAATACATAGGATAATTCTTAGATTATTATTGATACTCTGTCAGTTTATAAATCATTTGCAACGCAGGAAAGGAAATTCAGTCTTATCATTCCTCTGTCTCTATAACAGAAGGGTGAGGATAAACCAGAAAAAAAAAAAAAGTATAAAACTACAAATATTTTTTTCTTTTCCAATACATCTTTTTCTAAATTCTAACTAGATCTAGATTGTAAATCAAACAATAACTTTCAGTTATCCTCTAATCTTATTGTCATGCAGATATCTCTTCCTGGTGACTTTCCAGAATGGAATGCAACATGGTGAACTGTTAGATTTGAGCTTGATTTTGCTATCAGCTAGCTCAGTGACCTTGGGTAAGTTCACTAATAATTTCTGAGTCCTGGTTTCCTCATGGGTGAAATGAAGGTTTTACACTTGATGGTCTGTAGGATCTCTTCTGGTTCACTAAATTCAGCAACTGATACAGTACTTTTATTTGTCTGTTTGTTTGGAACATTTAATTTTTCCTAAAGGATGGCAAAGTTGAATATCGACATGATTGTGGACATAGTTGAGGTGGAAGGGCAGTATCATTATAAAAGGTAGATTCCAAAACGTGAGGCAGAGTTAAGAATGGACATACAGACAAACTGTCAGTTGCCTTTGCCCTATTTTTTCCCATTAATCTTTGACTTTGGTCTTCTTTCCAATGGAATCCCAAGATAAGAATAGGGCTATGGCAGACGGTTATTTAGTATCAAAATCCACTTTATCTAGACTATGTTTTGCTAGTGTAGAGTTGCCCCAAGATTGTAGGAGTAAGGCAAATCATTCACTGTCTTTTGAGTTCAGTGGCCTTGTAATATCATGCCTCTTCTAAAGTAATAATATTAATAATGGCCATGATAATCATAAAACATTGGATTCCTAAAATATAACTATAATGACTGTTTCTGTTAATGTACTTATATCATCACATTGCTTTTCTATTAAAAGGCCCCTTTCCAGAAATAGTATATACTCCCAAATAACGTTTGCTTCAAAATAAACCAAATTTCAAGAGAATCAAAATCAATGAAGATAATTTAAAAAGAAGAAGATAGTTTCCACAAATCAGCTCTCTGGTCTAGTCGGCAATATTCCACAAGCCCTGGAAAGCTTCCTAAGCTAGTCATTTGTCAGCGTGCAGGTCAAATGATTTGCTGAATCTAACTTTCATCGATCAGATGCCGTTTTAGGGAGCATGCGCTGAACATTCCTGATAAAATGATAAGACTCTACTTGAATAATACATAGTTTCTAGCCCAAGCTCTAACACACATACTCTCTCTCTCTCTCTTTCTCTCTGAGAGCTTGTCAAACCTATAATGGAGTAGATAACTGAATAAAAGAGCAAACTTTCATCGTAGCACAAGAGAGTAACATGAAGAAACTAAACTGTTAAATCAAATCCGTGAAATTCATTTTCTTTGTACAACATTAAAATATATTCCATAAAATGGCAGAGCAATCCAATAAAAGAACAGACTCTGAAAAGAGTAATTTGTGTGCAACAAGGTTATACATTTAATAGAGTTCTCCTGTAGTTTTGATCACATTTAGAATTCTATTGCTTTTTGTTAAATTTTCTCAGATTTTTTTTCAAACTTTTCATCATTTCTTTGAAATATATGAACCTTTTAATGTATAGATAATTTATTCAGCACCTACATTTAAATGTTCTGTAGGCGTAATTTTTCTATTAAGTTTTCTTCTACGGCTGCTTTCACTTTGTCTCAAATAGATTACTCATTGTCAACAAATTATAACAGGACTGATCTGTTAGAGTATCAATTCTTAGGTTCATTTCAATATTTTAACTATTTGCATAATAATTTTGCAGGAAGTGAAGCGTCTGTGACTCATTGTTTCAGGAAAATTGTCGGAATATGTTTAATGTTATTAATTGTTACATCCGCAATAAAGCAGAAAATAATTTCTTACAATATGACCTTATGAATATGAACATGAGGCTGTTTATGCTCCTGTATTGTTATTTTTCACAGAAAATATTCCAACAAATTAAGGGTAATTAAGTATGAATGAAGATAGTTCTGTTATTTTTCAAAATGAAACAGTCTTTCAAATTGTTCTAAAAGCACAAGCAATTTTATTTTTCCAATCCTTTTTTTCTATATTTACTAATATTATCAATTAGAAGATTATTTTCACTGGGAATAATATTTTGCTTACAAAAATCCATAAATATGTTTAATACTATGTTATAAAATATCATCTTATCTTAATATGAACTACATGAAAAGTTGTTCTTCCTTAAGCCTATAGTAAATTGTTATTTGATAAAAAAAATATTGATCTATGTAAGGATATAATGCCTATTACAGGAAGAAGTAAGGTCTTTTTAAACATGCGAATGTGGCTGAACACTACAAAGAGAGAGAATATTTTCCTCTTGCATGTTTTCTGCATTCTTTTTCTTCTTTTAGGTGTATATTGGGCTGTTTCCAATTAAGTTAAAATGTGGCATGGAAGTTATCAATCAAATGTAATTATTTTGTGCAAAACAATACCACACGCAAAATTAACATGTGCAACAGGGGACAGTGTCAGAATGTATTAGTTATTCCTAGGACAGCTCATCTCTTATTGAAGCGATAAAACTCTGGAAACATTGCTCTGGGCTTTCTGGCATCATTCTCTTTTGCCCTTTCTCCTCAGGTTTGCTTACTCAATGGCTACTTTTAAATGTTTCTACAGGATGCAGAAATGGAATCAGAACAAAACTGCCTGTGACATCAATGGTACCTTCCTTCATGATACTACCAGGAATCTTTCATTTCATTTTAGGTGGCACAAACTGATATTCTATGAGTACAACTTTGGCAGATGGTGATGCAGAAGGCAAAGCATGATTCTGAAGTGTCCTGCATACCATTTCCTCATCCCTCATCCTTCTCAACCTCACACACCCTATGTGTGACAAGACTGTGGCTGCCCAGGCTTCTGCTGTGACATCAAGTGGAGATCTGGGTTTTCCCCTAGTCACACAGATCCACCCTGTCTTTCATTCTTTGAAAGCCTTTTCTCCTGAAGAATTTAACTATGCAAGTAAAAAGTAAAAACAAAATAAATAAAAACACCCATGCAGAAAATAACTGACTAAAACCTACATTTCATGCATTCAGGGATAACAATGTCACACACCAGACTAAGCAGTGAGTTAAAGCAGAGAAGGCAAATCTATAGTACTCTCCGTCCCTACCCATCTAAACATGGGGACTGATCTTACCATTCATTTTATTAAGTTTGAATGGGGCCCCAGATGCCAATTTCAAACAACATTCCAAGAAGCTTCTTCCAAATTATTTGAATTGACTCACAAATTGAAACCAATATGTCTGAGTTACCGTCTATTGCATCAATGTGTTATGTTTACACTTCAGCAAGAGGCTTCTGATGGCAATGATTAAATCCAAATTAATCGAAGGAACGCTAAGCACCAAGACAAACCAATGTTCCCAGAAGAGGACTTTATGGAGAGCTTCTTAGTCAAGCTATGCCAATCATATGAAATCCTAAAATAATTCTTCTATATAAGATTTTATAAGTAAACAATACAAATAATACAAGTATTCCTTCTACTGTGCTCTTAGGCAATATGCATTCCTCTGGGATACCATTTTTTATACTGTGTTATAGCTACCTGCTCTCATCTTCTTTTCATTTTCCTCAATAGATTCCAGGCACCTTGGAACTAGACTCTGGGCTACCACCTTGCCATACCAGTATTGGTATCCCCAGCACAGGACTTGGCATATTATAGTTGATTACATAGTGTTGAATTGAGTTAAATAATGTAGCCTTATGGAATGTAGTGGCTGGAGGGGATCTCACATATCGTCCAACCTCACTATCTCACTTTACTGTTGATAGGAACTGAAAGGCTCACAAAAGTGGCTTTATGTCCACGCTTTCCGACAGCCTGAATATAAACTTTTCAGTAAGGACTTGGTGTTTTGATTCCATTTAGTTCTGCCATATCACTTGCCTCAAATCCCATCCCAGTCCCATTCACCTTGACCCTGCTCACACTGGCTTTATCTCTGTTTCTAACACATGCCAACCAATTTCCCAGTACTGAGTCTTTGGGGGCTTTGTGTCTTCCTAGAAGGCTTTTTGCCTGTGTCAATCCTACTAGCCCCTAAGTTTTCAGCTTAACATTCATTTTCTCCACGTGGCCTTCCTCTGAAGCCTCAGTCCAAATTTGGTTTCCCAATGAATTCTTCAAGTTAATCTTTCTTTAAAACACCCCGTTCTTATTCTTTGTAATTCTCATTTTTCAACTATATATGAAATGTCTATTGCCATGATTAGATTATATGTTACATAAAGTCAGGGATATTTCTTTTCCACCACTGTATCCTCAGCATTTATTTCAGTGCCTGATGTTTAATAGGCACTCATTACATTTTCCTGAAAAATTAGAATAGCAAGTTAATGTCAGAACTATAGCTTGAAACTAAGATATCTATTCTTACTCATTCTTACCCCATGATGATGGCCTTCTTTGAAAACCTATTAATATAAGCTGCACTAAAGAGTTCCATCGAGAAGGAATGGTAGTTCTAAATTTCACTACCCTATAGCATACAATTTGTTTCAGATTTTTAATCTTGGATTTAATGACTAAAATAGTCCTTTTTGATAAACCCCTGGGAGTTTATTTTATAAGAATTTCTATCAGGACTTAAGATTTGGCAAGTACTAATCTTCTCTTACCCAAACAGTATGAAAAGTCCTCTTTGACTACAATGGAAGTAAGCCCACACTACACATAGCATGGAAGCATGTTTTAAAGTTACTAGAGAAGTCTTAGCTTCATGACTTCCTTGCCTTCTGATGCTGGGTAAGTTTCTTAAATACTTCTGAGGCTCAATTCTCTTGTGTGTAAAACAGAGGCTGATGATAGTCCTTACCCTTATGTAGCTCCTGTCTGTTCTATTCATTCCTCGATCCTACCTGAAACCTAGAACCAGATTTGTCTCACTAAGCATGTATTAATGAATAAATAACTTAGCATAGTGAATATAAAATAGGAAATGCTCAATGCATTCTGGCTGCCTTTTCTATTATTATTATTTTGAATTTCTCTCAACCATCTGTACATCAAACTGATTACAGTGTCTGATACAAAGTAGGCCCCCACTAAATGGTGGTATGATGCACTAGAGTACTTTTCTAATTCAAATGCCTCTTGGAAGTTCAGTGCATTTTCTTTAACAAACACAACTCCACAGTGTAAACAACTGGATGCCCCAACTATGGAGGCTGACTCTGACACAGTGTCCTTGAAGACTGCTGGTAATTCTCTTTAATTTTCTTAATTCTACTCTACTACAGTATTATAAGAAACAAAACAGATGAACACGGTTGGCGGGAGGGGAAGAGAGAGAAAGGCGAACCAAGAAACAGACTCTTAACCATAGAGAACAAACTGAGGGTTGCTGGAGGAGAAGTGGGTGGGGGACGGGTTCAATGGGTGATGGGCAGTAAGGAGGGCATTTGTTGTGACGAGCACTGGTTGCGTCCGTACATGATGAATCGCTAAATTCTACACCTGAAACTAATATGACGTTGTACCTTAACTCACCGTAATTTACGCAAAAACTGGAAGAAAAAAATAAATGAATGGAAGAGAGTTTGTATTAAAGATTTTCTGAAAAAAAATTTAAAAGCAATCTGATCCATGTATCAGCATAGCATAGTTCAGTGCTGATGGGATTCCAGGCAGGCCACCCCAAAATATGCCACTTGGGCATATTCATCATTTTGAATTAAAGTTACTTAAGAAATAGCCAGTGCAAGAGGAATACTCTGACCTTTCTCCGTCCGCTCAAATTTCGGAAATAAGTTCCTCATAGGAAGGGTGCCCTCCCCGCACATGGAGGGTAGAAGGAATCCTTATTACCACAGATAGGGAAGTTGAGAAGTCAGGGCAGGGAAGTTGAGAAGTCAGGGCAGAGAAGTTGTATAAAGAAACCTTGTTACTTCATTAATTTTCTACAGCAAGCCCAAACTTCTTTGTTTTGTCAACTCCTCACAAATTGTTTCTTTGTCTAAAGTTCTAAAAGCTGCCTGCTTTGGTCAGTTCTTTGAATTTTATATCTCTATGAGCACATACAAAAGTAAAATTTGCTTTTTTTCCCTCCTACTAAAAAATAAAAATAAAAACAATAGGATATAATCAATAAATCTCTTTCACAGTATGTTTCAAAATATGGACAAACACACACTCGTATCAATAAGAATTGTATGAATGTGTGTTGGTCATATACACAAAAAATAAAAGTTGGGAATTTTTAAACGTTATACATAAAACTGACAAAAGGAGACCATTTTGTACTTTGCAAGGTGTTTTCAAGGGATTTCTCCATCCCTGGAACCCTATTTTTATCACTATGGATGCATCTGATTTGTAATTTTTTTTAAAAATTTCAGTTTGTTTATTTTGACAGAGAGAGAGACAGACAGACAGACAGAGTGGAGGGGGGGCAGAGAAAGAATCCCAAGTAGGTTCCAGGCTGCCAGCACAGAGCCCAATGTGGGGCTTGAAGCCACGAACTCTGAGATCATGACTTGAGCTGAGATCAAGAGTCCGATGCTTTACTGACTGAGACACCCAGATGCTTCTGTTACCTTCTTATTTTAAGATTTATTATAGCCTCTTGGCAGAGGATTTGTTATGATTTCGTCAGGGTATCGACATACAAGTTCCTAGGTGTTAAGTTTTGCCATATTCCAAAGTTATCTATAAATTATAAAAATTTGAAGCTCTTAAATATTAAACATTACCTATTTCGGTTGTCATTATCAAAAGATCATAATTGTATTTTATATTGTGGAAGCTTTATGATGCTCATTCTTGTTAGGTAATCATAATGAATCTGCAAAAACATGAATGTGGCAGAAACATACCGATTTCACAGAGGATAGGTGGTGTTACTAAGTTGTTAACAGCACGGGCATTGTCATCAAAACTCTGTTTCCTCATCTGTAAAATGGAGTTAATTAATAGTAACCATTTGACAGAATTGATGTGAGGATTCAATGAAAGAATGCATGCAAAGCATTTAGCATATTGCTTGGCTTATTTTAACACAAAGTAAATGTTAACTTCACAATCCGGCATGGGGAAGTGAGGGGGTGTGAAATTTTGTGGTATAAAGTATAATGAGTGCTGTAAAATCCAAGAGCAGAGACATGAGGAGGAGCCATCACTTCTTTCCAAATCCATCTGTGAATATCTGTGTAAGAGAAAAGATTCTCAGGTAAGGGAGTGGGTCTAGAAAGGTCAGGAGGCTCAAAACCTGGCAGAAGGTTGAAATAGGGGTCGGGAGGGAAGACTGCACATTATAAAAAATGTGCCATGGGATTTGATGCCTGTGAAGTGAAAATACTCCTTGTTATAAGTTATCAGTGGCTGCTGTTGATTTGAAATTTAGTGACAAGCCAAGATGTTGCTACAGTCAGATGTTGATCTACAGAGGCAATGGGTCCAACTTCTGGAAAATGTTTTTTTTTCCCTATCTGGCAGTAATTTAAGCAGTGTGAAAAACTGTGCAAATGCTCTTTTGGGTCATTATACTTCCATGCATCATCGATAATATATTTGGAGCTGGTAACACATTATCCCTGGTAAATTTATTTGTTTTTCACAAATCATTTTTGAAAATGTCCACACTTTATCAAGGCGGCTCCTTAAATCTAACATATTTATCATATGGAATTTTATTTATTAAATTTTATTTGCTGTCAAGAGAGGCAGACATGAATACAATGTTTAAAAAGATGTCTATTGATGTGAGAAAAAAATGTAAGTCCTGGGGTGGAAGCTCAGTGAGTTGGAGAAATGTAAGCGTCCCCCACATTTAATCTTCACATGACAAAATGCATTACGGTCAAAACAGGATCGTCTCTAAATCAAAGCGTTCCAACATTCTAAAACCTGCATCATGTAAGCCTATGCTTTTAGTTAGGCTTTTTTTTTTTTTTCCCCCTGTGAGCAACCATTTTGTCATAAGTGCTACTAGGTCATTGTAAGCCTCTTCTTTCTTACAACACTCTCTTATACGTGGTTATTTCAGATACATTAAAGCCAATTATAATTACCTTGGCTATCTAAAACAACACCTCCTTATGCAAGGGGGATGTGATATACGGGGTGCAACATATACTCGTGTCAAAAGCAAGTTATTTTCATCAGACAATTATAGTTGTCTTTGACATCAGGCCTACATTTCCCACCAATTAGTACAAACTGCAGGGTGCAAAGCTAGAATTCTGCAGTGCTAGCAGCTAGTGGTACTAAGTGGAATTTAGGACATTTAAATACTGTGAGGTCCCATAAATATTCTGCTTTAACTTCAGCTGGTTCAAATCAATAGTCTGTGTTGTCTGCGCATCATTTTTCCTCAGCAAGAAAGTACCTATGGATTTTATTTTTTGTTGGGGTATTAATTCTTCTTGTCAATAAAGTGCTTAATTTTCATTTTCACTCTGTGTCTCTCCTGCATACTGCTGAACTATTTACCAGGCCGAACTTACAACTGCTAGTGGGGTCATGGGTGGAGGTCAGTGGAAGGCTTGCGTAGGAAAGAGGTGTTCAGGAGTGAAAAATAAAACTGGCTGCTGCTGCTTCTTCTTCTTCTTCTTCTTCTTCTTCTTCTTCTTCTTCTTCTCCTTTGGCATCCTGGGTAATTGTACAATTGTTTGCTATTCTCTAATATTATTCAATTGCTGAAGTAAAACAGTGTAAATAAACTAAAAGGGTGTTGGTAGAACTTTTAAGGACTTTATCTCTCATTTGAGAAATAAAGAAATAGATGAAAATATATGTGACTCTATGATGCCAGGACCAAGGGATAAAATGTGGATGTTTAGAAGATTAACCAGTTATTTTTCCTACTTGGCACCTAGAAGCTTGGCTATATCACTTTTATTTAAGAAGTTGACTAAACGGATCAGCCAGTGTGCTGATCACTAAAATAATATTTGCGCCCCATCAATTTCCAGCCCAATGTCAGAGATTATAACAGGAACAGCATATGACAGTTCTTCAAGTAGCTTACTCTCAAATGCAGTTGTCTTGGTTTAAGTCACTTAGGAGACCTAAGTAATTTTTTTTTTAACTTTCAGGATTTTAATGGCTTGTTATATAGTCAGCTATTTTATTTTAGAATTTCTTTCTAGAGTTCAAGTAATGCCATTTAAGCTAAGTCTCTTTCTTAAAATAGTATGCAGAAGAAAGAGTTAAAGCCATTTGCCTCTTTACGAGTGGGACCTAATTCCCCTCCTCAAATACTAAGTGTATGAGGCTAGCCAAAATTATTCTTTCTAAAAAATGAATGTGATTTAAAAGCTCAATAGGAGAGAATACCATTGGGTGGCATTTTAACGTATGAACACTGGGATCTGTTACAGTCATCAGATTATAGGTGGAGCATAGAGCTCACGTGGAGAGTGAGGGAGAATGGTTCTGCAGAACTATGCAATGAGTAAGAGCCCAGTGCAAACTGAGACAGTTCATATCCACTTCTCAAAGACTCA
This sequence comes from Neofelis nebulosa, assembly GCF_028018385.1. Lineage (NCBI taxonomy): Eukaryota > Metazoa > Chordata > Mammalia > Carnivora > Felidae > Neofelis > Neofelis nebulosa. Next base: position 66,177,293 of record NC_080788.1, on the reverse strand, counting down.
GAAATGACCCTCACACTTCCTGAACTCCTTCTGCTCTTTATCCTCAAAGAAGTTTATATGTATTCTGGAAAGAATGCCATAGGAATACAGCATTGGGCATGCACTAAAAATGAGAGATGGAAAGATACAGTGGGACATAGATGGGTACTAGTGATTTGTCCATGTATTTATTCAACATTTATTGAGAAGCTACTGTGAGTTTGACAACTCACAGTACGATAAATCAGAAATGGATCAGGGCATCTGAGATAAGCACATAGATAATAGCAATACAATGTGTGATTAGTGCTGCAAGATAGCCACGGAGGAAATACTACAACAGTCTTCAGAAGAGAAGGAGAATACTTGAATGGACAGTCGTATAATTGGTGATTCTACTCCTCTGAGTGGCTTTTGATCTCTAGCCTCTTGGTGTTTCAGTTTTTCTAAACTGCAAAATTAGGGAAAGATACCTATTTTAAATAGAAATACTATACATGAATAACTGTGAGTTTCTCTGCATTGGAGTCTTTAGGTATTGTATTTTGCTAGTAAACGGACCACTTTCCATAGTTGCAAAATATAACTATCTAAGGGGAACGCAGCTATATTGTTGCAGACTATGAGTCTCGAGTTCTCTCTTGTCCAGCAGAAAAGCAGATGCAGAATTGAATATGAGAGAGGAGTAGACAAGAGCCCTGAACAGGGTTTTAATCTCCGTATTTACTGAGCTCCAAAGATATCACCCACGTGGTGTATGTGAAGAAAACAAGATCTTGCATACGTGAACGTGGAGGAAACAATCAGACAGTAATCATTAACTTGTGTGTGAAAGAAGCAAAGGGTCTGGGAGGGGGGTGCAAGTTGAGTTTGTGATCAAGGTACATTGGCCCCAGATGGAAAGTAATTTGCTGCAGGTGATATAACAAGTTACTCATGATCCCATTACAACATCTCGCTAGCTAACCTTGGGCATTTTCACCCCATGGTGGTGGCTTTCTGCCCTAAGCTTTTTTCTAACTCATTTATGTAAGTAGACCCTATTTCCCCACACTGTAGTAACTGCTCAGTAATAGTTCTTACTAGTCCACTTTGGGTGAAGTCAACCCAGGCAAGAGGACATCATTCATCCAATTTGTCACATAAAATGCTTAATAAAAACACCTAGCAGACTAACCTCAGAGACAAAGGCCCAAAACCCATTTTAGTTAAGCAGGCCAGAAGAATTGTCTCTCTTCTCTTGGAGGTTGGTGTATACATTCAGCTATTTTTTTTCTCCCTAGAGTAACAGGAAGCAAATGCTATCATGTGATTCAGACATTACTTGTTATAGTTATTTCCAGCATCACTCAATTCCCCAACCTACCTGAGCACCTAACCAAGCATGGCACTTAAGAATTAAAAGCATCATAAAATGCAGCTTCTGAGTCTGAATATTACAGCCACACTTCACCATGACCCATGGTCAAAAAGGCCTATCCTAGTGACAGTTGCCCCCCACACAGCCCCTCTGCATAGGAAGAATGCCCTGTCTTCATGAAGCAAACTATGACTGCAACATTACTACCATTTTCCTCAAATTTCCCTTCCCCAGAATACTCATAGAATTTTCGTCAGTGCAACAGCTTCTTTTCGAGTGGCACTGAGTGTATCTTTCCAATGGTGCATGGAGGATATAAGCTCATAACACCCATTAGCATTAATGGGAGTTATCCGTGTAAATCCCCTCACATCGATTAGAGAATAGGCCCCTTTTGATTTTAGAAATCTTTCCTGTGAGGATTTCCCCTGTGTCTAGTATGGGCATATAAATGGCCATTTTATTGTATTAAATATGTATCACATCCATCATTTTTAATGCTGTGCTGTGATGAAGGCTTCTCAGTTCTGGGATCAGTTCAGAAAATATTTAAACTTGGCAAGCTAAACAAGCCTCAGCTAAGAAAGCCTAAGGGCCCCATTCAGAGGAACATTATCTACCATTTATGCTTGATTTAAAAAAAAAAAAAAAACAACTGAAATTACTCAGGAAAAAAAAGTGTGGACAACATTGTTTTTGACTAAATTACAGGCTTTTAATATTCATTAGCGCTGACTTTTCCATTATTCAACCAAGAAAATCAGTACACAAACCAACAGCAAGAAAGACACTGCTGCCTGAAATTCACCAACTACTGGTGTTTGTTAACAACAAAATAGTAACAACTATAAGAAGTCGACTCAGGTTCTGATCTATGGTTGCTGTGTTGAGTGACCTCTACCAAATCATCTCTTTCCTTGATCATGATATTCATGTAGAGATGCATTAAGTCCACATTTTCCCCGATTGGTGTTATATAGGTTGTAACTCTGCTACTAGAAAGTGGCTATTTGCCAAGACTCCTAAAGCAGAGGCAGTATAACCTGTTGCGGACTGCAGGCATAATTGACCCACAGAAGTATTTTTATTTAACCCTTAGATGATATACTGTCCTAAGTTAACCTCACTCTCTACCACTCCCTATTGTTTATGCATCCCTCTCCTCACACATTTCTCTAATTTGCATAGTGAGTAGCTTTGAAGTCTGTCCATTTGCGTTTGATCCCAGCACTGTCCACACAAGACATTTGACCCTACATAAGCTACTTAGACTCTGAACCTCAATTTCATTCCCTACAAAATGGGAAAATAATACATGCATTGGAAGATGGTGGTCAGGCTAAAATGAGATAATGTTAATGAAGCCCCAGTTCACATTCTCACAGAGTGGTCATTCAGTGTATGGTAGACACTGTTACAGAGTGGCTATGGGATTGTTATGAAAAGTGTGTGAGAGCAAGTTTGAGAATCTTTGAGTCCCTGGTTCACTCAATACCGTGGGTGGGATTTCTGGCCCTACTGCCTGCTACGTGGAGGATGTCAGCGAGTGTCGCCCACATATAAAACATCACAGGTGTGATGCACCTTCAAGTGCACATTTACATTTTACACAGGACAGAAAGGAATGGAAATACCGTCTCCTCAGCACATGTCTCTGACTACGTACTTGGTAGAGATATATGTCCTTATTTAGTATGCCCTTACAATACAGCTGCTGCCTCCTTGAGGATTTGACAGTAGGAGAAACACAACCTTGGATCTGCAAGAAGAGGACTGGAATGCAGACATGCATGTCTGGCCACAACTTCCTCTGGTGGGGAGACACCCAGTATGGCCAACAACTGCTGCCTGCATTTACCAGAGAGCACTTCATATGATAAGTAGCAGTTTGGCTGGACGTCAGCGTAGTCACTCAAGAGGTTAATGTGTGATTATAGATATTTGAAGTTGGTGTTTCTTAAATAGGTCTTAGTTTGTGCATCTTTTCCATCCTTATAGTTTCTTCATGCTTAGGGTTCCCTTGGGTGTTTAAGAGAAAGTTGACTTACTGATTCTTCTTCCAGACTCCTCCCAGTATTGTCTGACCCCTCGCTGAGTTAATTGACTCCATTTTTAATAAGCTGGTCAAGAAGATATCTTCTTTATTCTTTCTTTTTCTTTTCTTTTCTTTTTTTTTATTTAGAGAAGTATATTCAATTCACACTTAAACATAGTGCAAGCTCTAGCATCATCATGTACTTTAAAATTTTCCCTTGCCCTTTTCAGACCTTTAGTCCCTTCAAAGCTTTTACAATGAAAGGAAACTTCCCACCATGTCCAGCAAGTCATACCAGACGGCATTACGTAGTGGAAATTGGTGACATTTACAGAAGAGGAATATTAAGAGGACACTCATGGGCTTATTTGTTAAGATTAATGGGATAGGATTATTAAAGATCTGGTTCTTCGTATGTATACATGTGGGTATGTAAAGATGGGGGGCTGTGGGTGGAGGGAGAGAGGTGGGATTTAAGAAGACAAAGGCCTAAGGCAATTTATGTTAGGGTTTACAATGGTTTTGCTGCAAGCATGCAGAACTAACTGGGTTTAGATTAAGGCAGTCTAATTAGTGTCATGTCAAACTGGCAGTGATCATAAGACAAGAGAGAGGTCACTCTTGTCATCTTCTTGGTCTTTTGCCCTTAAATATAGAGCTGCATAAAGTACAATCTCCTTCTTGTTAATGGAAGCAGAATATGTATAATCTGCACATGAAATGAAAAGAAAATGTGTAAGGAAATTTCTTTT